>NC_080572.1:22243693-22466193 GCF_030247185.1 Malaya genurostris | reverse complement strand
CCAAATAATTTTTTGTTTGTTTCAATTTTAGAAGTTTTAACCTTAAGGTCATTTGCCTATTCGGGCCAGAAAAAGGCGGGTGGGTAATGTCAGAGACATAACTGGATGTCGTGAATACGAAAAAACTGGCACAGGCACTGGCAAAAACAGTTAGTTGATTGATTGTATGAATTGTGCAAGCTTTCCCCTTTTTCACTAATAGAGTTTGAAGCGATGCTCCTACATTAAAGTACAGATTAGTTATATTAAACAGCTACTATTCTACAACTATATATTCCAAACTTGAAACAATTCCTTTTTAATTTGTCAATATAGGAGGCTAGGTACGACAAATTTGTAGTTTATTTTTATTGAAGCTATGAGGTTCGAAGATGTCTGTTTCTTCTCGAAATTTCATTACGAGACAATTGCAATGGCCTGGTCTGAAAGGTATCGACGATCTTCGGTATGCAAGAGTCATTCTAATAATAATAATGATAGTAATAATAATGATAATAATAATAATAATAATAATACAGATTAATCTGTACATATATGTATGTATAAATAAAATACAGATTAACCTGTATATATGGCAACCTGGTTCGCATGGCATATTTCCACACGACCCCTTACTAATATAAAGATGTGTTCAACATCATCGCTTTCGCATTGCCGTTCGTAATGAATGTGTTAGTGACGGTACAAATCTGCCATTCTACCGGTTTTCGGTGCTATCGTGCTGACGGTGTCTCGTACGTTCAGAGTAGCTGCTTTAACTTAAATGACGCTATTTCTCATGTTTTTTGCATAAATATCTTTTTATTAATCTTATTTTTGTGTATTACATCAACATTTTACAGTACAAGTGTTTTGCCCCTTTGGCCTTTCATCTTTGTTGTTCATACGATTCGTTATTAATAATAGGTGTTTTAGTTACTCTTGTTTTACATACTAACGTTTAATCATAATATTTATTTTAATAATTTATAAAATATCTACCTACTTATAACTATCCCTAACCTAATACGTACAAATTTTGAATTATTTGTATTTCAGAGATTGAGCACCTCTCTTCAAATTTCGTGCAGTATTGTTCGAATTTTTGTTCTAGTATATCCAGTGAGGCCATCTCATGTACTTCACTAGTCCTTGTCCAAGGGGGTAGATTTAGAATCATCTTTAAGATCATACTTTGAATGCGCTGAAGCCTAAGTTTGTGTGTTCGTGCACAGCCCCGCCAAACAGGGACTGCGTATTCAATTGCGGGGTAGATGATTTGTTTATAGACAGCCATCTGATTCTTCAGGCACAGTTTAGATGTTCTACAAATCAGCGGATACAGAGACCTGATGAGTATGCTGCATTTTTTAACGATTTTGTCAACATGTGACCTGAATATCAGATGTCTGTCAAAGGTGAGTCCTAGATAGATAACTTCGTCGGACCATTGAATGACCTCATCACCGAATCGTATTCGGCATTCGTCTGATGGAACAAGTTTTGGAGATCTTGAATGTGGAAACAAGATGACCTGAGGTTTTGCTGCATTGATCACAATTTTCCAGCTTGTAAAATATTTCGTTAAAGCGTCCAGACCTGTCTGTAGTTTATTCTTCAGAGCATTAATGACACGACCTTTGTAAAGAATGGCAGTATCATCAGCAAATTGTGACAGAACACCACCACCCGGAAGAGGTGGGATGTCTGATGTGAAAATGTTGTATAGAATGGGACCTAGTATACTTCCTTGGGGTACACCAGCAGGAATAGTAAATCTTTCTGAAAGTGCGTTATTCAGAGAAACCTGGAAGGCTCTATCTGCAAGATAATTTTTGATAATTTTAATAAGATACATGGGAAAATTATACCGATGCAGTTTAAACACCAAGCCATCGTGCCACACATTATCGAATGCCTTTTCAATATCCAATATTGCCATGGCAGTTGTTTTGGACACTGATTTGTTTTGCTGGATGACGTTGTTAACCCTTGTGAGTTGGTGGCTGGTGGATCTTCCTTTCCGGAACCCAAACTGTTCTTCTAGAAATATATCATGTTCATCTGCGAAAGCAAGAATTCGCCTTTGTATTGACTTTTCAAACAGCTTGGATAAGGCAGAGAGTAAGCTGATGGGCCGATAGCTCTTGGAAAAGGAAGGATCTTTCCCCGGTTTCAAAACTGGGATAACTTTTGCTAACTTCCACATTGAAGGGAAGTAACCAAGCTTCCAGCACCTGTTAAAAATTTCAGCTAAGAAGACAAATGAGCGAATACTCAAATGTTTCAGCTCAATGTTGAATGTGTTGTCGAAACCGGGGGCCTTCATATTTTTGGATTTTTTCACAATAGCCATCAGCTCATTCGCAGGGACTCTACTTTCCTCCGGAACCAAGCTGTCTGATTTGTCAACCTCAGCCACGCTATCAGCAACGGCTCTTTCATGTGGACTGGTGTGACTAAAGGTATTCCTTCAGCTGCGTCTTGGGGTGACATCAGAGGAGGAATAGGCTTCGGTTTTTTCTTAAGCACCTTCGTTAAGGACCAGAAGGGCTTTGAATGTGGGAGAATTTCTCGAAGCTTTTGCTGGAAGTTCCTGTTGCGAAGCTCAGATATCCTTTCCTGGATTATACTAGTTAAGATGTTATAAGAAATCTTCTTATCTTGTATGCCAGTTCGTTGATACTGCCTCCGGTAGATATTTCGAAGTCGGATGAGTTTCTTGGTGACACTGTCGATTTGAAGAGAGGAACTCGGCATATGTTGTACTGGAACCGTCCTATCACGAGCGACTGTGATTGAATGCCGGAAGATAGGGCCGCATCGATTTCCATCGGGAAATCTAGTGGCAAATCGATATTAATAAGTTGGTCGGCGATTTGTTGAAATTGGACCCAATCGGTGCGATAATAGTTCCTCCGAGGTTGAATAGGCACTGTTTCTGGTGAAGATCCCAACGTCAATATTACTGGAAAGTGGTCAGAAGAGAGCTCGTTGAAGACAACCGGAGAGCTGTCTATGGCGATGTTGCTGATGAATATATCCAAAATGGAATGAACTCCTGATCTGGAAAGTCGCGTTGGTTGATCCGGAGCTAGGAACTGTCCAGCTTCGTAATCTTTGGCAAGTACGAATCCGTTTCGATTCTGTCTTTTGTTTCCCCACAGCTCATGCCGTGCGTTCAGGTCCCCAGCAATGATGAATTTGTTCTGTCGTCGAGTGAGCATAGCCAGATCTCGCTTCAATGATGCACACGTACCATCTCGAAGATTTGTTTGTTTGGGGCAGTACGCTGCAATGATGATGATGTGTCCCATCGTCGTTGTAATCTCAATTCCGATGGCTTCTATTAGTTGCAATTTAAAGGCTGACAGAAGCCTGTGCTGAATGGATCGTTTAACGGCAATGGCAACTCCCCCTCCTCTGGTAGTTGTCCTGTCGAGCCTGTGAATCCTGTAATTGGAAATAAATATAGAAATTTCAGGTTTAAGATGAGTTTCAGTTAAAATAGCAATATCGGCATTCTTCTCTTGAAGAAAGTCGGATAACTCAGCAGTTTTGCTCCTGAGTGAGCAAGCATTCCAATTTACTACAACCAACTCATTATATTGCATATTCGATGATGAATTTGCCTAAGGCGTTGATTTGATCCAACCGCGTTCTGCAGTTTCGTAGTTTTGTTGTCATTGTTTCAAAAATGACGATCAGTTGTTCAGCAGAGAATAAGTCACCAGAGTCATCCTTTGCTTGTGGTTGATTATTGCCCCATCCAGGAGGGATTTTTTAGGAAGATTCTTTTTGTGATCCAGCGGCTGAATCTTTTGGATTGCTGCGAGGAAGTGGCGGCAAATTCGGAATATCCCTCTCCGGTGGGAGTCGTGGGAAATTAATTTCATCCTTCTGTGGAACATTATTGCGCGTTGATTGTTTACGGGACCCCTGTTGTCGAATTTTTGTGAACTCAGCACGTTTGGGACACGATTTGCTAGTAGATGGATGGTCGCCATCACAGTTCACACATTTTACAGCGATGTCATCTAGTAGGCAATCGTTGGTATTGTGTGATTCGGCACATTTCCCGCACCGACTGGCAATTCCTCGCTCCATGGCCGTAGTTCAAACAGTTCGTGCACTGTGTGACATCCCGATGTACCGGTTTATACTTTTGCCATTCGATGATTATGTGAAATAACGATTTAATCGTTTTCAGTTGACTCATGATGATGGAGCCCTTCTCCAGATGAATCAGGTACAGTTAATCTCTAAACTTTTTGTCCGTATTATGTCGTTTCATTTTAAACACCATCATAGGCTTTAGTCCAGCCTCCGACAGTGCCTGCTTTAGTTCGGCTTCCATCATGTCGAGTTGTCCTCGAAGTACAACCTTCATTGGTTTGTTGGCGGCAATATCGTGTGTGAAGTATTCCGCTTTTGTCTGCTTCAGATAACATTCCACTCCTTTGTAGTGGTTCAAAGCTGGAACAGTTATTTTGTAGCCTTCAGTACATAAACGGATTGTTGCCTGTAGTCCTTTGCTGATCAGTGTGTTGAAATCCAAGCGTAGAGTTGGTGGGAAGCCCTTCAGGTAGAAAGGCGGCATTTTTTTCCTTCTTCTGCAGTTCCTCTTCGACATCAACTGGCAGATCAGCGTATTGGTTGTTACTCAGCAAACGGATGTTTACCTGTACATCACTTGGCTTCAGACGCTTAGCATCCTTTGGATCCTTCTCGGATCTATGGCGCGTTTTACCCATAGCTTGGGTAGGTAGAAAACTGCGAATAAAAGATAAAACAAAATCGAAATTAGTCGTAGTAGGTTATTCGTCTATCCACATCGAGTGTTAGATGACGAATGACGCTATTTCTCACATCACATTTCATTTAATACCTGCTACTGGCAGCGGTGTACGGACAGCCCCTTTGTTAGAATTCCACGACAGAGTGAGACGACAGGTCCTCGATGTTGCTCTTGTGTGTCTTGTTTCGGGAACAGTTGCTCAGCAAATGGTAGGAAAATGAACCACTCAACTTTTATATGGATGCTCTTGTAAAGAAGCAGACATCTCGCGTTCTGATTGGCTGGTGCTGTAATGAGTCAAATCAAACAGGTTTTTCAATAGTGTACTATTGAAAAACTTCAATGTTGTTGCAATACACGTTCAAGTTAAAAATTTTCGATTCTATTGGTAGCTAGGTTAGATTAGCTTTCAAAATACGAGAAAGGCAAACGCGCTATCCCCTTTGATACTCGTTTATACCAAACATTCCAGACAAATTTAATTTTGAACTATTTGAGAAACACAACTGAAAATTTTATCATAAAATTGTGATCATATTTCCGATGGCATGTAGCAAGAATTATGTTGATTCATTAGATACAACAGGAGATATTCACGATGAAAAACTTATCACTCTCTTAGAGGGTAAATTTTGAAAAGGCGCCCCATAGTAAAGTAAGTCGTTTTTACGACAAAACTTTCTGACTCTATGTGCGGGGTTGGTAATCGAACTCAGGTGGGCTGCGTGAAAGGCATCGACTTACCCATCACGTTATACCCGTCCCCAGGCCAAACAAAATAATTTCGGCTTTCTTGGTTTCCGGATTTCGATTAACGACCGAGGATTATAGCCATAGACTCCAAAATGGATCCCAGTCCCTTTTATCGAACTGACTTCGAATATACCGGTTCACGGATTTCGGTTTCTGAAGTACCTGCAATAGTAGAACTCATTTCGAGATGGCCTAACCGATCTCAGTGTACTGTTTCACTCTGTAGGTCATACTAGTTTACGGACAAACTTTTTGTTTTCAAGAATCGAAGAAAATTATTTTGAATAATACCACGCATTTATATATGTGCATCACATGGTCCTTTACCATAAAAATGACAGTCAACATCAATGTTATACATTAATTTAAATTTATAAAGACTAGCAAATTTTTGTTGCTCCTGTACTTTTCCTTCAGAAATTAGAAATGTATGGACTAAGAGGAGTTGCTAACAGCGCATTTCTTAGTTATTTTGAAAATAGAACCAAATATGTCTCCTTTTACGGCAAAAGAAGTTCTTTAAAACAAGTAAGCATTGGTGTACCACAAGGAAGTAATATTGGACCTGTAGATGATCCTACAAACATATTTTCCGAAAGATTTGATTTCTCTAAACTTACAAAAAATTGTACATGATCGTTAGATCGCCAAGGAAAGTTCTTCCAAATCTTCACAATTCAGTCATGGATGGCAATATTATAGAAAAAGTAGAGGTATTCAAATATCTAGGTAGATACCAAATCGTCTTGGGAATATCACATCAAAGACATGGAAATGAAAGTCCCTAGGCTTTTGTTGATGAGCTACAGGGCGTGTACCCCCGCTTGGCGGATGGGGTGGGAGTCAATTTTTACTTCGTATTGATAAAGTCGCTCGTTTATAAATGTAAAAAATGAAAATTCATTATATTACCTGAATCGATCATGGAGTGGACAGTACTAACACTGCTCGAAATTGACAATGGGTCATTAGGTGGATTCGAGCATCCTTATGCCTGGAATTGGTCCCCAATTTAAATTATCTTGATCCAGTTGGGATGAATGTTTACATATAACATTCGTCCTGAACTGGTGAATTCAATTAAAAAAAGAGGACTATTATTATCAGGGAAGACTATTATTATCAGAGTAAATTGACCTCTTATGAACCGTCGAGGAACTTTCAAACCTTTCCGATCCGGTTCATTTCATACAATCACACCTAGTATGTTCTTGTTTCCTGGATGCGTGCTCAACACTAGAGAGCCCAAAACATAATAGAGACCTAAATTCCTCAAAACAAATCGAAATAATTGGATTCATTCCTAAAAAAAACTGTGACAGAATAACTTAAAGCTAGTGCAGTGTGCCTTAGTGCATATATCGTTGAATAAAGAATAAAAAAATATCACAGAGTTTCAAGCAATCCTTCTATTGGATACATATTGTAACTTCCCTGGGCAATCTAGTGTTAAATGCGCATCTTTACATTATATAATTTAACAAGCTCACTAACACTAGATTTTATTTTATTTTCTTGACGAGAAACGAGACTGTTGAAATAAAAGATTATCATCGAAGATTTAAGACCAAGGAAAAAAACTCTAGAATGTCCCAAGAAAATGAAGAAAAATAGAAATTTTGTGTAATAACCTAACTTTTGGTAAAAGAGAAAGGTAAATGCACTACTATTTTTACTATCAATTTTATTATTATTATTATTATTATTATTATTATTATTATTATTATTATTATTATTATTATTATTATTATTATTATTATTATTATTATTATTATTATTATTGTTATAATAATTCCTTTGTTCTTGATAATCTATCAGCTTGAGATAATAACAGGTTTCTCCGGCATAATAAAAAAAACAATGCAATGGGGGAAAAGGAAACGTAACGTAACATCGATAAAGATAGAAACAATCAGAGTAGATTAGAATGAATAGTGTTAGTAGACCAAACTTATCTACACCTACAGTAATAATCGTTTGTACCGCTTCAGACATAAAAGACTATATAGGAAAGCAGGGTCAAGACCGAAGCGGATACAATGCGAAATTTTCCAAAGTTTCATCGACGAGCGTTTAAGACACAGAAGAAGTTGGTAGGATGACAAAATACGATACAGACGCACGACTCAATGATTGACTGTTTACCGGGTGAACCACACACTTCTTGCCCAAGTAACATACTCTCTGGCGAACTTGCAATAGAAGATATTCGTATCTTTCGTTGCAAATTGATAATCGTGAAGGAATCTTTCACTTGGGTCACATGCTGGAGGGAACCTATCAATGATAAGTCGGTTTCCTCCTTCGTTACTAGTGTTAATTTGGGCACCATAGCCTAGTTCGTCTGGTATGGAAAGTGGGATCGTTGTTTCTGTTATGTATTAATGTTCTCTTAATGATAGTATTTGTAAATAACTTGAAATGTTCTCCGCAATTTATTAGTAATGTAATTGTAGGTTTTTTTGTTGCCTATGGCTGAAAACTTGATGTTCATTACCAGGGGGCTCAAAACCTTCAAGCCTCAAACCTTTAGGTATGGGGGAGAGCAGAGGATTAATTAAAAAAAGTGTGATGACACAGTATTTAAAAAGAGTAATTTTATAGCCTTGCGTTCGTCAAATACCAGTTGGAAGATTTGCTTGGTTTGCCCTTCCGTCGAAAAAGTGGTAATTATTTTCAGCAACTAAAGCTTTATATTTAGTATTCAGTATCATTGTCGCACCCACGAGAAATTGATCTGGATGACATTAGTCAGTCAATTTTTATATAAGAATGTGTTCAAAGTGAGTCGCTCATCGATATAGGTACACCGTTTCACACATGCACATCAACTAATTAGAGCGGCTGTTGATATTCGTTCTCACACCGTCTAGTTAAGTTCCTGACATTAACCACTCGCCTTTTTTGCTTTCCTCATATCGAAATCACGTGAAAAATCGACTAGAGAAAATTGGTCAGGGCTCAGTTCGTCGAGCTGAGCAAAGTGTGTGTATCCGTGTGATCTATTTGACAAACTGAAAGATCTGGTTGTCTCATACGGTATTCCTGAATTTCATCCCAGTGTGTCTTTCGGTTCCAGAGTTATAGAGTAAAATGTGTTAAAATCGTGTGTGCGAACCGTCACTTGAAAAGGGGAAAAAAATAAAAACAAATTTTAAATGTACATCAAAACTACTCCTTCGATAGTCATTATCAGTAGGCAGCCAAACGAACCGATTCCGGCTTACGATTGGCGGAAGCTCCGGAAATAGTGGTGATGTATTCGAAAATTGATCTCAGTCTTTTTTCTCATGGGTGACCTAACCTATCTGAGAACTGTTTCATTCTGAAGGTTATACTAGTTGATGCGCAAACAATCTCTTTTATTTCTCTCAAGAATCGAAGAATTTTTTTTGAAGAATCTTACAGTGTTATATATCATTACACCACTAGTTCAATTGAAACAGTTTTTTTTGTTAATCAGCCCAAATAACAGACAAATATTTATTTTTGTCTACAGTATATTATTGCTCACTTGCACTCTCTCATCCTGCTGCTGTCATGGGAGGCAGTGAAATCCAGTCGTCGCTTCGTCATATGGCGACCTAAACGTCAGTACTAAGTGGTTTGAATCGGGTATTTATGTTTAAATCATTGTTTACAGCGATTCAACAGAACAACTTTCGTGAAATTAAATTAAACAATACGTTTTATCAGCAATATAAAAAAGCTACAAGGCAAACTATGCTGATATTGCAAATCTAATAGTGAATGACATAAAATTTTCAACATTCGTTTTATATGCACATGACAGTAAAATAGGAAATTGTTCAGAATGGGAAAGCCATGAAAGTAGAAACTCGATTTTCTTCAACAAATTAAAAGGGATTGTTATTGTTAAAACCATTACACAAACATCATAAATTTATTTATTGTTTATGGAATTATTATCCTAAAAATCACGTAAAAGATACATTTTTGCCTTTCTCATGTAGAAAGATTATGCCAATTGTCATATACCATTCGACTCAGTTCATCGAACGGAGCAATGTCTGTGTGTGTAAGTACATTTGTGTGTATGTGTCAAATAATCTCACTAGATTTTCTCGAAGATGGCTGAACCGATTTTGACAAACTTAAATTCAAATAAAAGCTCTCAGTCTCATACGGTCATCATTATACCACTAGGTAGATTCAAACAGGTTTCTATCGCAGCTGATACAGACAATTATATATAATAATGCTTTTTTAACAACTTGGTTGAAGTTTATTACCGACCGTGTACTCAGAAGTACAGGCTAGATTATTTCCTTGCCTTTATTTTCAATTTATGAGCAAATATTTTTTTCAACATAACTGATGCTGCCGACAAGCAACTGAAACATCCAACAGGCACAGAAGCTGTGAGAAAAGTGTTAACAGTATCAGCAATTGCAAGAGCTTTTTAATGAACCATTTGCTGAAAACCGGATCCTACTACAGAAGGCACTCATTCTCCTTTTAAAAAAGTCAGAATCTGCACTCAATGCAGGGGAAACCACTCTCTGGACCGTACTATGTTTTGAAATGAACTCACGTCAATAAACTCCTGTCCATCGCGTGAGTGAATCGACAACTTCTTAAAAACTTGTTATGTTCCGCAAGGTGCTTTGTGGTTGATGATGTTCAGGATGCATCAACTTTCGTCTCACTTTACAATCGGTACCGTAGTGCACTGAGTGCTTCAACCGGGCACGCGTACGGTTAATGAAGCCCTGGATTCTCGCTGATGTTTGTTCTCAATTTTGTTGTCCGTTGTGTAATATAATCAACATATCGAGCTCAAGTGAGTCATGAAATGTACAAAACAGGAATTGATGGGAGCGGTTGAATCTGGGCTTTGGCTACGTTCAGAGTTATACTTGTCGGATGCTAATTCGATGATATTTGCTCCATAGTGATACGCTTTAACAGTTTGTTAATAAATTTCAGTTAGTTGTCGTAATTTTCAATGCAATTAATTCTTATATTTGATACATAACATTTATGAAAAATAAGAAACTTGATAATGTGTTCTCATGGATCGTTACTTGTTACGGTAAGATCTCTAATGAATACAGGTGAATAGAAATTTACTTTACGTCAAATATTCGATATGTGAGAATGACACGTACAATATGTTAAATATAAAAAAGGTGTTTATATTGTCACCGGCAAACAATTTGAGCTTGTTCTTATTTCGTGGAAACGAGGGACGAATTGGCTTTATCTTGTTTGTTATGGTTTCCAACATGTCTTGTAATTGAGGAGGCAGTAAAATGAAATGGAACCCAGCGAAGTGCCTTATCTCGAGAAATAATGTTCATGAACTACGAGTGGATGTGTTATAACCGTTTGATACAGATAGGTAGGTTAATTGATTGAAAATGTTCCTGTCAAACTCCATTTCATTCAAGACTAACCTAGAACAAAATTACTCGCTATTGCATTGAAATCATCACGAATTTCAAACGATGGAAATTGCACTCTCATACCGCAAATCAATTGACATACGATCATTACCATTGGATGATCTTAAAATGGAACTACCAAGACATTAACGTTAGAGAAACCATTAAAGCCCACGGAAAGTCCAAGCAACACACTACAGAAAATAGTTCATTAGGAAAAAAGAACTCCATCCCATGACGACTCAACACAAATCGATGGAAGTTTCATAATCTATTTTTTATAACAGCTTGAAATAACCACAAAACAACTCGGGCCGTGAAGTCAGAGGATAAAACCCTTCTTAATCCACCTAGTGGTGTGATAATGCCTTGCTCTTTCTTCAAAACAGTCTCATGAAATCATTTTTTATCATTTTATTAAATAATTTGTGACACTAATTTGGGCTCATTTTTGACACCAATTGATTCAGATTGAATCGAGTAGTTCACAAAAGCATTCTTCAGCGTTTATACCACATAGTAGGCATCATTTTTCCAACCAAGCACTTGACATTTGCGTTGCCAATTTGTATGAGAAGAGTGATGCTAATCTAAAAAACCCATCTTAATCCACCTAGTTGTGCGATAATACCTTTCTCTTTCTTCAAAACAGTCTCATAAACACATTTTTATGATCTTATTAAATAATTTGTGACACAAATTTTGGCTCATTTTTGACACCAATTGATTCAGATTGAATCGAGTAGTTTACTAAAGCATTCTTCACTGTTTATATTACATAGCAGGCATCATTTTTCCAACCAAGCGCTGCTCATTTGCGTTGCCTATTTGTATGAGGAGAGTGATGCTAATCTAAAAAATTCTTCTTTGTGCATTTAGTGGAATTTTCATAGATTTTTTTTAAATCGACATTCTCATTGCCGTTTCAACCTTCCGAGCGAACGGACGTGATTTGGATTTACTGCGAAAGCATTGAAAACCAGTTGTGTGTGTGTGATAAAGTGGTCGGACGATATTGTGTGATAGACAATAGTGCTTTTTCCTCTGAGAGGTTTTTTTTTCGCATTATATAATAGAACAGTGCCTTATTGCGAGCGGTCGATCGAAACGGTACCGTTAGCCGATTATTGTTTCGCCGATCAAGGCCAAGTGTGAGGATTATAAACAAGCGGCCATTGTGTGAGGATTATAAATAAGTGTGCCTTTTCCTCTCGGAGGTTTTTTGCACATCATCAAAGCGGCGATACGCCGATCGACGAAGTCCAGCTTGGTGTCCCCCGTTGGATCTTAGTTAAGTACCTTTACTTCGTTTATTTTTATTTCTTTATTTGACCATTATATTTCCCCCCGAATCATTTGTTTTTGCGCGGAAGTAGTTCCGCTATGTCTAATTTAAAACCTGCCCCCCCCCGCTCCCGATGTTCAAATGAAGACTTCCCTTGTCAGTAAAAAGTCCCGCATAAAGAGCTATCCTGATGGGCTCGCACTACCGGCCGGGCCTTACGCGGTCTATTTCCGGACCAAATCAAAGGAAAAAAAACTGAATATTTTAAAAATATCGCGGGACCTGAATTCGCGATATAATACCATAAAAAGTATAGATAGAATACGGCCAGACAAGCTCAGGGTCCTGTTTACCAGCTCTAAACAGGCTAATGAGCTTGTTCAAAATGATCCTTTTACGCTGGAGTACCGCGTCTACGTGCCAGCTCGTGAAGTCGAAATCGACGGTGTGGTCACCGATTCGAGTTTGACTTGCGAGGATATTCTTAAGTACGGGGCGGGTTGTTTTAAAGACCCCTCACTTAGGAATGTCAAGATACTGGATTGCAAGCGATTGCATTCAGTATCGATCGCCGGGGATGGAACAAAGTCTTATCCCCAATCAGACTCTTATCGTGTGCCCTTCGCCGGCTCGGCATTGCCCAACTACATCCTCTTGGACCGGGTTCGTTTGCCTGTTCGTTTATTTGTACCCCGGATAATGAATTGTACCAATTGCAAACAACTGGGGCATACAGCTACCCATTGCAGCAATAAGCCACGTTGTGCTAACTGTGGGGAAGCTCATGCGGACGGCTCTTGCGGTAAGGATGCTGAAAAGTGTCTCTACTGTAAGGAGGGTCCGCATGACCTCTCTGACTGTCCCGCTTACAAACTGCGAGGAGATCGGATGAAGCGTTCCCTGAAGGAACACTCCAAGCGTTCCTTTGCCGAGATGGTTAAGAGTGCCACCCCTCCTAAACAGGCAACGAATCCATATGCCTGCTTGTCAACTGACGAGAGCGATTCTGACGACCCTTTGGAAGGTCCATCTTCAGCGGTCCCTCATAGCTGTAGGAAAAGAATGAATAAATCTTCTCATAAGCTACCTAGTAAGGGTTCGAAGGTGTCTTCCGAAGGGCTTCGAAAAGTTACAGCTAACGGGAATCGGGAAAAATCACCGAAGCAAAAAGCTCCTGGTCTCGGAAAACTCAATTCCGAGATGGAATTCCCACCGCTTCCAGGGACTAAAAAATCCCCAAGCGTCCCTGAAAATCCACCAGAGAACCAACTAGGTGCTGGACTTATAAAGTTCTCTGATGTTGTGGACTGGATTTTTACAACTTTCAATATTTCAGACCCTCTTAGAAGCATTTTAATTGCTTTCATGCCAACAGTAAAAACATATTTGAAGCAGTTGACTGCAAATTGGCCCCTTCTTTCAGCGATTGTATCTTTCGATGGCTAAATCATCCACCGAGGTCACGGATCTAATCACTGTTTTACAGTGGAATTGCAGAAGTATTATCGCAAAAATAGATTCATTTAAATTTCTAGTAAACAATCTGAAATGTGACGCATTTGCATTGTGCGAAACTTGGCTAACTTCTGAAATACCCTTAAACTTTCACGATTTTAACATTATTCGTCTGGATCGAGATAATCCCTATGGAGGAGTACTTTTGGGGATCAAAAAGTGCTATTCTTTCTATCGCATTAACCTCCCCTCGATACCAGGTATTGAAGTTGTCGCATGTCATGTTACAATCAAAGGTAAGGACCTTTGCATTGCTTCCATCTACATTCCCCCAAGAGCCTCGGTTGGGCATCGGTGGCTCAGTGATATCGTAGAGCTCCTTCCTGCACCGACGTTGGTTTTAGGAGACTTTAACTCACACGGTACGGGATGGGGCTGTCTTCACGATGATAACAGATCAACTATGATCCATGATATCTGCGACAACTTCAATATGACAATCTTGAATACGGGAGAAATGACACGGATTCCTGCACCACCAGCAAGACCAAGTGTGCTGGATTTATCCCTTTGCTCGACATCGCTACGGTTGGATTGCACGTGGGAGGTAATTCCTGATCCCCACGGTAGCGATCATCTACCGATCGTAATATCAATCACCAGCGGCTCAAAACCATCGAAGACAATCAATGTTTCGTATGACCTCACACGAAATATTGATTGGAATAGCTATGCGACCTCGATATCTGAGAAACTTGAAAGAACTCAACAACTTCCTCCGGAGGAAGAGTACACGTTTTTGGCTGGCTTGATTCTCGACACCGCGACTCAAGCTCAGACGAAACGTGTACCCGGCGCGAAAACTAACATCCGTCCTCCCAACTCGTGGTGGGACAAAGAGTGCACAAATTTAAACGCGGAGAGAGCCTCCGCGTATAAAATATTCAGAAAAAATGGAACACCTGATAATTACCGGAATTACGCGGCGTTAGACGTTAAAACTAAGAACTTGATTAGAGCCAAGAAACGCGGTTACTGGCGTCGGTTTATAGACGGTTTAACGAAAGAAACATCTATGAGTACTCTTTGGAACACAGCCCGACGAATGCGCAATCATAACACCACGAATGAAAGCGAGGAATATTCCAACCGCTGGATATTCGATTTCGCTAAAAAAGTATGCCCAGACTCTGTTCCGGAACAGAAGATCACCCGCGCCGCGACACCAAATACAAACGAAACACCGTTTTCGATGGTAGAGCTCTCACTTGCACTCTTGTCATGTAACAATAAAGCCCCGGGATTAGACAGAATAAAATTCAACTTGTTGAAAAATCTGCCAGACACCGCCAAAAGGCGCTTGTTGAGTTTATTCAATAAGTTCCTTGAGGACAACATTGTTCCACATGACTGGAGACAAGTGAAAGTGATCGCCATTCAAAAACCAGGAAAATCAGCCTCCGATCACAATTCGTATCGGCCGATTGCTATGCTTTCCTGTATCCGGAAATTGTTCGAAAAAATGATTCTCTTCCGTCTAGACAATTGGGTCGAAACTAATGGCTTACTTTCAGATACACAATTTGGTTTCCGCAGGGGTAAAGGAACGAACGATTGTCTTGCGTTGCTCTCAACAGAAATTCAAATGGCATTTGCTCGTAAAGAACAAATGGCGTCAGTTTTCCTAGACATTAAGGGGGCTTTTGACTCAGTTTCTATAAATATCTTATCTGAGAAGCTGCATCAGCATGGTCTTTCGCCAGTTTTGAACAACTTTTTACATAATCTATTGTCTGAGAAACACATGTATTTCGCGCATGGTGATTTGTCGACAATACGATTCAGTTACATGGGTCTTCCTCAGGGCTCATGCTTAAGCCCCCTTCTATACAATTTTTACGTAAACGACATCGATAAATGTATCAACACATCTTGCACGCTAAGACAACTTGCCGACGACAGCGTTGTGTCTATTATAGGACCCAAAGCTGGCGATCTGCAAGGGCCGTTACAAGATACTCTTGTCAACTTATCCACATGGGCTCTTCAAATGGGTATCGAATTCTCTACGGAGAAAACTGAGCTGGTTGTATTTTCGAGAAAGCGAGAACCAGCACAATTACAGCTTCAACTAGGGGGTGAAACCATAGCTCAGGTCTTCACATTTAAATATCTCGGGGTCTGGTTCGACTCCAAAGGCACCTGGGGATGTCACATTAGGTATCTGAAAAGAAAATGCCAACAAAGAATCAACTTTCTTCGTACAATAACCGGGTCGTGGTGGGGTGCCCATCCAGGAGACCTGATCAGGCTGTACCAAACAACGATATTGTCCGTGATGGAATACGGATGCTTTTGCTTCCGATCCGCGGCGAACACTCATTTCATCATGCTGGAAAGAATTCAGTATCGTTGTTTGCGTATTGCCTTGGGTTGCATGCAATCGACTCATACGATGAGCCTCGAAGTGCTGGCGAGTGTTCTCCCATTGAAAAACCGGTTCTGGGATCTCTCATATCGTTTGCTCATTCGATGCGACATTTTGAATCCTCTGGTGATTGAAAATTTCGAAAGGTTAGTTGAGCTTAATTCTCAAACCCGTTTTATGTCCTTGTATTTTGATTACATGGCTCAGAATATTAATCCTTCTTCGTTTGTTTCCAACCGTGCTCATTTCTTGGATACTTCTGATTCTACTGTGTTTTTCGACACATCCATGAGAGAAGAAATTCGTGGAATTCCGGCTCACGTGCGCCCTCAAGTGGCCCCAAATATTTTTTATAATAAATTTAGAACAGTCAACTGTGAAAAGGTGTTTTACACTGACGGATCAAACATTAACAAGTCCACAGGCTTCGGCATCTTCAATCAAAACATCACCGCTTCTTACAAACTCAGTGATCCGGCTTCAGTTTACGTCGCAGAATTAGCTGCTATTCAGTACACCCTCAAGATCATTGAAACCTTGCCCAAAGACCATTACTTCATTGTCACGGACAGTCTAAGCTCAATAGAAGCTCTCCGGGCAATGAAGCCAGGAAAGTGTCCCCCATATTTCCTGGGGAAAATACGGGAACATTTGAGTACTTTATCTGAACGGTCTTATTTAATATCGTTAGTCTGGGTCCCTTCGCATTGTTCCATTCCGGGCAATGAAAAGGCAGACTCATTGGCTAAAGTGGGCGCATTAGAAGGTGATATTTATGAAAGACCAATCTGCTTCAATGAATTTTTCAGTATCTCTCGTCAGAAAACTCTCGAAAGTTGGCAAACTTCATGGAGCAATGACGAACTGGGACGATGGCTACACTCCATTATCCCTAAGGTATCGACGAAACCTTGGTTCAAGGGGATGAACGTGAGTCGTGATTTCATTCGCGTTATGTCACGACTCATGTCAAATCACTATACATTCAACGCACATCTCCGGCGTATCGGGATCGTGGAGAACGGGCTCTGCACCTGTGGCGACGGTTATCAGGACATCGAGCATGTCGTGTGGTCGTGCGTAGAGTATCGCGACGCCAGGTCGAAGCTACTGGAATCCCTCAGGGCCCGAGGTAGACCGCCTGAGGTTCCGGTTCGGGATGTGTTGGCGAGTCGGGATAGTTCATATATGCTTCTCATATACCAGTTTCTCAAACACATTAATATACAAGTGTAATCTGTTACATCTGGCTTAGAAAGTTCCTCCTATTTATCGACGTTGTTTCAACTGTGGCTAAGAATTATTTCTCAACTGCAGGTTCGACACTAACTTCCGCCGATTATCCCGATTCCTCATCTGTCCACCATCTTCATCGGAACTAACAAGATCTAACCTTTTCGCTTCCCCCCTCCCCGTCTCTTCACCATCTCGATGTCAACTAATTAGATCTCTGTCGTTTTAGTCATTTCATTCCCATATCCCCTTTTTACTCCGTTTTACGCAATATTTACTTCGCTATATTTTTTTTTCATTTTCTTCTGTAACAACACCATCATCGCCCACGGAAACTTTTTAATAGCATGCGGGCCACCCGCCGGGTATTCGTAACCTGGGGGTGTTTCCCGCGGACCCACACGGACCGAAGAATGCGGCCAACATGAATATTCACCAACGCCATATGGAAGACTCTCATGAAATATTCAGATCGCCGGCCGATCACCACATGAAGGCTGGATCTGCCAAAGTCAACCACTGCGACCCAAATATGACATTACTTAATGATACAACCCTAGTTTTAAGTTAGTCGTAAATTTTAAATTAGTAAAAGCCCTTGGCATCTTAGAGCTTAAGCAGTGTGCCTTAAACATTATATTCTTGAATAAAAAAAAAAAAAATCGACATTCTGGGACTTAGAAAAAATATCCAATTTTTTTTTAGATAACACTAAATCTCGACGTTTCATGCAATTTTAAGATTTCAAAATTTTCGATTCGGAAATTTCATGTGATTTCAAGTGAAAAATTTTCAAACTTTAACCGCTTGGCAGCACTTCTTACCCATGTCCGATTTAGCTCAAATTTTGCATGAGGACTTGAACTTTTGAGCACTAGAGCTTTACGAAAATAGAGGTGCTGGCACCCTTATATATATATATATATATATATATATATATATATATATATATATATATATATATATATATATATATATATATATATATATATATATATATATATATATATATATATATATATAAGACTGGTAAGACTGATTTCTTAGTGTCAGTCTGATCCATAGTACTAGCCATGCAATGATTCTGTACACTAAGAATCGGCTGCGAAGTCTGTTGAAACAGAAAGGCCAAATTTCACCAAAGGAATGTAATGCCAAGACATTGACTCTTTGATGTAAAATGATTTACTTTGAATGCTATGCTTTCTAAATGTTCTATGCAAAACACAAATTTATGATTTGATTGCAAACTATTTTTAGATTCGAAAATAAATTTGTTGGAAATCGGTTAAACTCTTTTCAATGTGTTCGAATGATTGATTCGCAACATTAAACTGACGGCATTTCGTCTATTCGTCCGTAAACGAGAATGGGACTTTTCGTTCGTGCGAATGATATTCGAATACACGTATCGTTTGAATATGTATAAACTGGCATACATTCTATCATTTCGCATATTTTTAATCACAAGAATTGGACTGATTTCATCAAGGATTAGCATTTATTTGAAAAAGTTTACTGATATTTGAATATTTTGTGGCAAACGAGTCGCGTTCGAATTTATTCGAGTGAAAACAAGAATGGCTTATTCGTATTCGTTCGAAAGTACCCGTTCGTCGTATGGTCGATACGGACGTAAACAAGAATGAGGGTGATAATCGCATACATTTGGGATATTGGTGTAATTTCGTCGGCTATAAAACAAATACAAAGACAAACAATGATCGGTGTTGGTTCCTAATCAAGATCAATCTAAGCAGACACTGGGTGCAATTGCAAATTCAAAAGTGTGACGATTGATTGAACTGTTTGATTGTAGATCATTGGAAATTTTGGTTGCCTTGTTTCACATCAATGGCTCGAACAATGGGCTTATCCTTGTAGTTTTTTTTATGGAGGAAAGCTTTATTGAAAGAATTACATTCTCGTAATGCAAAGAGCAGAGATTATTCTAATAAACTCAAGTGTTTCGTAGTTACATTGCATTATAAATAAATCGTTGCTACTTTCAGAGCAACTTGTTCCCCATCTGTAGCACAATTCGTAAAAATCAGAAACGCCGACGAACATGTACTCCAATATCCGGCAGCAGCTGATGCTATAAAACGAAAGGATTACGTGGATGACTACCTAGATAGTGCCCATCCGACCCGGCCGGGTGGTTATGTTTCTTTTGGATACAGGGTACTGATTCAAGATTTGTGGAGAGCAAAAACCGAATGGGACCAACCGATACCCGAAAAACTTTACCCAAATTGGACACGATGGACGAGATTGTTTCAATACCTGAATCAGATAAACATTTCCCGATGCTACTTTTATAAACATTCGATAAAAGATATCCTGTCACTACAGTTGCACATCTACGTTGACGCTAGTAAAATAGCATATGCATGTGTCGCATACTATAGAGCTGTATTTCCGGACGGAATTCGTGTAACGTTAGTCAGTGGTAAATCGAAAATCGCTCCACTCAAAGTAACTTCTATTCCGAGGTTGGAGTTGATGCCGCAATGAACGCAGTGATCGTATATCGTCAATTCATAGTCTGCGGAATAGGAGAGATTTTCTCGAAGACGAATGCGGATCAGTGGCGGAGGGTAGCAACCAAGAAGAAGGTTGCCGGTGATGCAAATCATTGAAGCGTAGATATTGTTCCAACCAACGAAACTACTGAAAAGGAATTGAGAACGTTTTTGGTACACCAAGATACAACGAAACATCAGCTGATCCAACGGGAGCGGTTTACGAGCTGTAGCTTATGTGTGTCACTATCTGCTGAATCTGAGAACGGTGGACAAAGAGGTACACAGGTAGCACCAATCACCCAGGAGGATATCGCTGAAGCCGAGAAAGCCATTTTTCGATTGGTACAAATCGAGAGCTATCCTGATGAAGTTGTTACGCTGACGTCTGCTCGAGGCCAACAAACAAGACATCAGATACGATTGGAAAAATCAGAAAAATCTGAAAACTGTCTCCGTACTTAGATGAGGCTGGAAATATTTTCAGCAGCGAGTGTCGTTTCATTCGATACTAAAATCCCTATGATACTACCTAAAGAACTCGCCTGATCGTCGAATGGTATCGTCAGCGATATCTACATGCTAATAGAGAAACAGTCCTGAACGTGGTGAGGCATCGTTTCCATATACACCGCTGCTACGTCCTCTCGTACGAAAGTGCTGAGTGCTAGAGAGTGTGTTAAGTGCAAAGTAAAAAACCCTATTTTTTACGTAGGCGAAGACTACTTTGGACCGATTGCAGTACGTGTAAATCGCAGTAATACCAAACGTTGGGTGGTACATATCACCTGCATGACCACCCGAGCCGCGGAATCTGCGGAATCATACAAGATGGCGATAAGACGATTCACCAGACGTAGACAGGCTCCCGAGTAATTCCGGAGCGACAGAGGTACCAATTTTATTGGTTTTGGTAAGGCAACTTGTGTCCATCTTCAGGACCTTCTAGATATTTTCGTAGACTGGTGTCGACGAAACTTTATAATAATCAGTAACGTGAAATGTCAAGTTATAAATTTTCATCGTATAATAAACCCAATAGTATTCAACTATCAAATTGATGGACAAACACTTGATAGAGTCGAATTTGTCAATGATCTCGGCGTTTTGTTGGATGCTAAACTCACCTTTAATCTACATCGATCCACTCTAATTTCCAAAGCAACGCGGTAACTCGGATTTATTGCAAAAATTAGTCGATTTGCTTTGCGGGACCTTCCCTGGCTGAACCCACTGGATCCCCAACCGTATCCTGACCGTTGTCGCCTGATTGGACTTGAAACACTAGAGCGACGTAGAAAGATACAGCAAGCGTTAAAGGCTAGCCGCATTAGGCCGATCCGACCGATCCGACCGATCCGAGCTCTCCGGCGTCTATTTTTTCTCTGCTTCGGCTATGGCTGAGCTGCACATGCACTTGTGGCTAAAGTAATCAACGGCGATATTGACTCTCCAAAGATCTTATCTCGTTTCGACTTCCGTGCTTCTCAGCGACCTCTACGCTCGACTAGTCTATTTTAACCGAGGTTCCATCGCACTACATTCGGACACCATGAACCTATAACAGCATGTATCCGAGCATTTTCCAAAGTTGAGCATCTATTCGAATTTGGGGAACCATCGCATAAGTTTGCACAAAAAAATTCAAGTGTTACTTTTTTTAAATTGATAGTTTGTACCTTTTTTTCTTCATTCAGGCTATTATTAGTCAGATAAATTATTTTAACAAATAAACAAAAAAAAATAAACAGATAGCCATAATTTATAAACCTTCCGGAGACCTTCACAAACGCGCATACAAAGTGGGTGCTCAACCCACCAGGAGCGCCGCACATGGAAGGAACGTGGGAACGTCTGGTGCGATCCGTAAAAACAGCTTTTGCCGCGATGATCACTACCAGAACAAATAATGAAGAGACGCTCACGACGATATGAGTGGAAGCGGAAAGCGTGGTGAATTCCATACCCTTTATGTACATTCCTGTAGAAACTGTACAACAAGAAGCATTGACTCTTCTTCTGGACTCTAGCGGAGTGGTACAAGTTCCGAAAACTCAGATCGAGCCGAGGCAAGCTTGCAGGAATAACTGAAATCTCTTTCGCACTATGGTGAATCAATTCTGGAGTCGTTAGATTCGAAAGTATTGGCCAACTATCGCGCGACGAACCAAATGGTTCGAGAAAGCAAATCCTATACAAGTTGGAGATCTTGTTGTTATTATGGGCTAGAAAATCCGTAATGGATGGCACGTGAAGCGAAGATCGACACAATAGGTAATTTAATGTCATTAGCTTCAAATTGATGCAACATGGGTTACATAACATCACATCACATAACTTAAATCCATAAAGTTTTTAAGGTGGAGAAAAATATATGACCTCTCTAATAAATACCTCTGTTATCTTATTCTACGTCGAACATGATAATTTATATATATATATATATATATATATATATATATATATATATATATATATATATATATATATATATATATATATATATTTATATATATATATATACAAGGTGAGATGAAAAAACTGCAACAAAGTAAAACGCCATAATTTTTTCATTTTTTTTTAAATTTTATTGAATGAAAGCAAAAAATGTCGGAAATAACATCAAATTTGAGAATCGGTTTAGATTTGTTCGAATTGGCCACCTTTGGCACGAACTATGGCCTTCAAACGGCCAATGAAACCATCACACGCTGCCCGAAAGTGGCTCTGCGGTATTTTGTCCCATTCTCGGCGAAGCGCTTGCTTGAGATGATCGACACTTTGGTATTTTTTAGTGCCAACCTTGCTTTCCAAAATACCCCAGGCACAATAGTCCAACGGATTGGCATCCGGAGATTTTGGTGGCCATTGTGCGGTGGAAATGAAGCGAGGAACCTCATTTCTTAACCATTCTTGGGTGGCGCGTGCTGAGTGCGATGGTGCTGAGTCCTGTTGGAATGTCCAAGGTCTGCGGCCGAAATGTTTGCGTGCTCAGGGCTTCAGAACTCCCTCCAAAATATTTTCGCGATAGATTTGCGCATTTATTTTGACCCCACGGTCGATGAATACGAGCGGCGAGCGACCATCGGCTGTTATGGCGGCCCACACCATCACCATGGCCGGCTTTTGAGTTCTGGTGGCCAACCGAAGTTGCAAATTTTCAGCTGACCTCTCTGGCAAGTAAACACGATCATTTTGTTTGTTTACAAACTGCTGGATAACGAATGGTTTCTCATCGGAGAAAACCAAATTCGGCAGTTCACCACTTTCGGCCAAGCGAAGCAACTCTTTAGCTTTTTCGAGTCTAACTTTTTTTTGCGCATCAGTAAGATCTTGCACTTTTTGGAACTTCAATGGCTTTAGTCCAAGCTCATTTTTCAATATTTGCCGAATGGCATATTGCGATATGTTCAGCTCACGAGCCATTTTTCGGCCACTGCGACGCGGATTTCGTTCAATTCGCTTCTTCACTTTTCGAACCATTTCTGCCGATGTTGCTGTTTTTTTTCGTCCACTTCCTTGACGTCGGGCTACGCTACCAGTATCACGGTAACGAGCGATGGTACGAGACACAAAAGATTTATTCACTTTTAAATGCTGGAGGGCTCTAACGATAGCCACTTGTGGTTTTCCAGCCAAATGCAAAGCAATCACACTATCACACTTGAATTCCATCACAAATAACTTTTTTTCTGAAAAATTCCCACCAAAATGCTTTTGTGCGCTTGTAAATAATATAATGAGCTGTCACTAGAATAAATCTGACAGCTGTGGGACGAGCGGTTTAGAAATGACAGCAGTCTGAAGTTGGTTGCAGTTTTTTCATCTCACCTTGTATATATATATATATATATATATATATATATATATATATATATATATATATATATATATATATATATATATATATATATATATATATATATATATATCAATTCAATTTGAAACGAGAACCAAACTTTTTACTTATATAATCGATGTTTGGGAGCTGTCAAGTAGTTCACGGGTTGGTGGCACGAGGCGATGTTGTTTCGATTTAGGGAAGAACGCCAGAACTTCGCCTAATGGGAAAAATTTCGACAATTATTAAGGGGGGGGGGTAGGGTCTAAACGATGAAAAATATCATCATTTTTGAGATTTTTTCAGAGTTATCGTGCAACAAAATAAATTCAAATTTTTTGCATGATAAAAAGCATCATTCGAACAGCATTTTGTAATTTTTTCGTGGAAAAATATTGAGAAATAAGTCGGTGAAGAGGTATTTTTGAGAACGCTTCCTAAAAATCATGATTTGCGGTGTCCACTGTATCTCAGCGCAGACTGATAAGAAATCAAAGCAGCATAGATAGAGCAGAAGTTTTTCTAGACCCCAACGTCTCTGTTTGATTTTCTTTAAATTTTTTTGAATTTTTGGTAGTTGTTAAAAGTGAAAACTACGACTTTTCACGAAAAAATTCTCCATTTTGTTGCTGTAAAACCTCCCCAAAGTAACAAACAAGGTAAAGGAAAACGATGGGGTCTGGTTTTTTATATGTAGAAAGTGTGTGCAAAATTTGAAAAAATTGGTTCAGTAGTTTTTGAATGACGATGGACACGGACTTTCAAAACCTGCTTTCGAGAAAAACGCGTTCAAAGTTTTTTGTCTATAAAATCAATGGAAACAATTTATTACTCAAGGGTGCCCGTCGGGTCTAACATTTTCACAAAATCATATTTTTTCTTTTGTATTCTTTTATAATGAAACATTTCAAGAATGTTTTGTCAAGTTTTTAAGCCGATCGAAGCAGAAATCTTGGACCTGTGTGCCGAGCTCTTACTTCTTCTCACTATGAGATAAGTAAAGATAAAGGCCCATAACTTGCCGAGTTTCTCTCCGATAGTCTTGAAAATTTCACAGAAGATTCTTGAAATGTTTTATTATGAGAAAATGCAAAGAAAATAATAAATGATTTTTCAAAAGTGATAGACCCTAAGATGCCGCCCCCCCCCCCCTTAAGAGAAGAGAAGGACTCGAAGAAAGAGTGAAAGTGTGTAAGAAGGAATGTGCAAGTGTTGCAAAGAATATTATGGGTAGTGTTAAGTTGAAGGTGCAAGTATTTACCCTAGGAGACGAGATTTTGTAAAACCATAGCTAATATAAATGAATGTTTTTGTCTATTGCAGTTCTTATCGAGTTCAGTTTTTATAAGGTGACTGTTGACAATTTCAACCCGTTATTTGAAGTGACGATGCAAAAAACGCAAAAACTCTTCGATACTGAACTCGAAACTATTTTATTTCGGGAAATTGTTAGTGGATGGTCAAATAAACCTGCTTTGGTTATATCAGTTCCAAGTTTCGTGGTGCAACACTCCGTTGAAAAATTTATATTGTACAGTGAAAATTAGAAATTTAATGGAAAACACGTTGTTATTGAACACTTGTCCAGATTAGATTATTCCGTTAGTCTAATGAACATTTGCTCAACTCATTATTAAAGATAATATGTACAGCAGACGCAATGAATTTTAGGTTAATGTATCCATTTACAGCAAAATAAAGGTACACAAACAATTACGCTGAAATAATTCGTCATTGCATGAAAGGTATATCGTTCGTAAGATTAAACGCAATTATTTATTTGAAACTAGTCTTCTAAGCTTACGTAAAGCTCAATATTACTACAGACCTGCTAACCAATCGAGATTGAGCGATGAGGTTAGTTTTTCGAACATAGTAATGCGAAGGCAACTGACTCCAACTATAGTACCTGAAACCAATTGCTTGTGCTACTACTTGTACAAACTCTATTAAAAAAGAATGGTTGATCGTTCATATTATTGTAGCACATTTTTGTCTTGTTTCTTGTTGGACTGCATTTTATCAAGTTGCGATGAATTGATTTGGTTCATGCAGTGCTGTAGCAGGAATTCTATGGATTTGATGGTATTCTTCCCTGTATAAGCAAAGTAGCTTACATCAATATCAAATCAAACAGAATCAGGCTTTACATTTTAGGACACAACTAAATCACAAAGACGAAGCGTAACGATCGCGGTTTTTGTTGGAATTAATTACCAGTCACTTTTCAACTCACTTGAACTGATACTGCAACTAGCTTAAATTGGGACAAATTAAAATTGATTCTGCATCAAGTAGCTGTCTATCGCGTGGCGGAAAGTTAATTACACTGTCAGATTTATGGCTTCCGATTGCAAGCTGGTTCCAATGTCCATTCCCAGCTAATCGACAAAGCCACATAATATTATGTCCAGAACAATTTACGACCCTGCCGTTTGATTAACTGTACGACCAGATTGACTTTATTTTTATAATCAAAATTTCGCGTCAATTTTCGCTTCATCGTTGGTGGGTAAGCTTCTACTCCAAACAAGATCCACGTGCTCTCAGTGATGCTTTGGCATTTCTAAAACAAAAAGCAAGCAACAAGTAGGTACAACACTTTGCGGCGGCTGTAGCGCGTGCCTTCGAAAGATCTCTTTTTTATTAAGCACGGACAGGCAAGGGAACGCGAACTGCAGTCGCTGCTTCAGAAGCGAGGAAGTCGTGGTCATATTTTGTGTTTTGCCTCCATTTCGGAGGCAGCAGAAGATTGAAAACGTGATCTTCTGCGGTTCCATCAGTGGCTGATCTATGAGGATTTGAACACAGTTTGCCCAGTGCATGCAGCGCGCACTAAACTTAAGACCGTCTCTAAACACAAGCAGCACGAGGCACTGCAGCCGTAATGTTCAACGTTCAATGTTTCGCGATTTGGTACAGTTTCGATTCGCTTGTTTACTAGTAGATTTCCGATAAATGGGCTTACATCGTTTGAAGTATGTTAGCCGATGAAAAAGGAGTCTAAAATGCAACGATTTATTTTGAATCGTGTAACGGGTTATAGCTACGGGAGGGAAGCCGATGCAGGCATCGATCAAACATCCAGTTGTTGTTTGGGGTCTCTTCCAAGAGCAGTCGACAAAACGGACGAAGCGGTTTGCGCAATACATTACTCATTCAACAGAATGCCGCCCTTATGGATAATGCAGTGTTGGGTTTGGTTCTAGTTTAGCTTTGATTGGAATTCTAATAATACGTCAGTTTGTCACCCGAGGACATAGCCGGACACGAAATAATAAATTAAGTATTTCTCGTGAGAAATAACTCCATTTCGCACGATAGCTGTCATCTTAATGTCCGGTGATTTTGTCTTGTGGTATGAGCATGCGAATGAATTAGAATTAAATTTCGAATTAATTATGACAGTGTTTCTCGATTTTTTTATCCTTCAACCTCAACTACACAAGACAGCCCATGTACCTTCTAAATGCCTGTACTGTTCTAAATGTACTAAATGCCTCTAAATGTTCCGTCGAAAGCGCTCAACAATTATATATGACTGCATCCTTTCGCAAAACGTTCTTAAACGTTAACCGTTTGTGAAAGACTTAGGAGTTATTTTAGACAGCTAAAAGCATTCGTTACATACACTGCTTGAAAGCTCTTTATTGTGCACTAGTCCGGTCCGGATGTTTGGTCACCTCATTATCAAACTTAAATCGATCTTGTCGAAGCTATTCAACTCAAATTAATTAGATTCGCACTTCGCAATCTACCATGAAGTGATCCATTAAACCTTCCAATCTACGAGGATCGCTGCCGACTTATCGGCTTGGCTTATCTGCTTTCTGTTCGAAGGAATGTTTCCTAGGCCGTTTTCATCGCGAACTCGATACAATCACGTATCGATTGTGCTGCTTAAATTTACTCACTCACTTTGCTCAGCGATGGCTTGGTCGATCTTTACAAACATAAGTTATGAAAGGTCTTATGATTTCGTATATTTCGTATATAATATATGAATTTCACCCGGATCGGACTGTTGGTTCCGGAATTACAAGGTGATGGGTGTCAAAAATTTCATACCGTCTCATAGAGCTACCAGCTCGTACATGCGATGGTACGGGAGAAAAAAACACAACACCGCCTCAACGATTGCCCGGGTTTGGTTCAATGCATACGGCGCTAGTCTTACAAGCCAGTTGTCATATGTTCGAGCCCCGACCTGGAAGGATTCATAGTGTCAGTAGGATCGTAGTACTAGCCATGCAATGATTCTGTACACTAAAAATCGGCTGCGAAGTCTGTTGAAACAGAAAGGCGAAAATCCACAAAAGGAATGTAATGCCAAGACATTGCTTTGCCTCAACGATCGAAGCACGTTGTGTGTGGGTTCGATTTCCTACACACAGAGAAAAACACGAAAACCTACACCGAAGCTCGATTTTGAAAGTACAAGCAAGTCCATCGACACCGAGCACACATAAGCCCAAATTTTCAAACGTTTTGAACGAAATAGAATCACGGCACAGGCATGAATGTCTGTTACAGCACAAATAAAAATATTTTGTGAATTTACATAAATTTTCATGCATATATTTGGAGCAGGCAATTGAATGGAAAGTTACTTTACAATTCTTAATTTTTCAATGTACTTTAAAAACAAAACTAAGCGATTTTTGGAATATACAGTCTTGTTTATTGATAAATTAATGCATATCCTATTACACCAATCGTGTTTTTAAATGAGAATCTCGATCCAATTGATGTCTATTTCATAGCACTATTGATTTACATGTCATGTAAATTTAATTTTTTTCTGTGAGGTGTGTGATTTTTGTTGAATACGGTGCTGAACTAGAGACAAAACATAGTTACCTTACGAGATGTGCGCCCAAAAGAAAGAAAAAAAAATCAATGGATTCAAGTTTACTTGAAAAGATATTTGCATCAGAATCGCATGCATCGCGATGTAGGGTAACGGCTCCCTATTTCATCTGAGCTCCTATTTCCATCTCATCCCTTCACCTCATTACTTTGAACATGAATAATATTTGAAAACCTACCTGAACCAAACTGTGAAATGATTTAAAATGATTATAAAAGCTATTGTCAAACTTTCCTATTGAAAGAAATGGTTTTAAGTTCTTCGATTATCGTTTTTTTCATTTCAAATAAACTCACTTTTCAATTTAGGACACATTTTCGTCTCAAGATTTACAGTTCGTCATGTTTCTGATTATCTACTAATCGATTCGTCTCAAAACATGATCACTTTTTCGCACAATTACACTACCATTGAATGCTGGATGACTTCATAATTAGTAATGTTCACTTGCCACTTGTTTAATTAACGATTTAAAACTTCAAAAACTACCCGACAAACAATAAAAGTCTTTAAAAATATGAGATGAAAGTTTTTCACTTAGTTCACTTGATTGCGCTTAGTTTTCATCGCATTTGGTTTCGCAAAGTTGCCAAGTTATCTCATAATGTTACAAAACAAAAATTGTTTTTCTTCTTCAAAATCTCATCAAAAAGAATGTTTTTTGGTATCCGTGACATTAGTTTAATTATATTATTGATATTAATATTTCAATAAAACTGTATTGGCTTCGAATATTACCAGGAAGAGCATGTTAAATACTGATTAAATAACCGTTGTGGCAAATCTAGTAGCACTGGTTTCATTCCGCTATACGTCAACATAACGCTGTTAAGTGTGTGTGTTTCATCGGATGTGCACAGAGATGCCAGATATTTTCATAGAAAATTTGTATTACGTTGCATAGAAACTCTATATCTGGTCTATCTGTTTTCACTAATAAAATGATGTTAAATCTGTTTTCACTAATAAAATCTGTTAACATCATTTTATTAGTGAAAACAGATAGACCAGATATAGACTTTCTATGCAACGTAATACATATTCTGTGAAAATATCTGGCTTCAAATAGTTCAAATTGGTTCCAAATTTTAATATAAATGTTTGTCAGTGTTCATAAACAATTATCTACATAAAAGAATTCCACTTTAACATGTGATTTGTCCGATGATTAATAAACTTTTAAAGAAACACCGCAACCAAATACTAATAGATACCCTGTACAAATCTGTATTAAATTTAGGTAATCTTTACAAAATCGGTAATTTGATTTAAGCCAGTATGCGAAAGCAAAAATCTATACAATACATATAAATCTGTATAAATGGCATCTCTGGCTCTACACTTTGTTTTAAGAAGGGCCAATGAATAAATAGTAACAATCAAAGTTTTGTTTTTATTTAAAGTTCACCAATTCAACTTTTCAGTAAAATTTTAAATTTAAAGCAATAGGTAACGGAAACGACTGAAAAATTTTTAAACGTTGAAACGATTTCAAACTGATTCTAAAAATATCGTATGTTGTCAGTTGGCATTAGGCCGTTTTTAAGAAGAATTCTGACATTTTGAACCTGAGAGTGTAATAGTGGAATATTTCGTTTTGATTGCTGTCGCCATTGCTAATTTATAGGATGAATAAAGGATCAACGATAGGATGGATAAAAATCCATTGAGATGAAATTAGGAGCAGAGTAGTGAACATTTCATAAGTGTTTTTTGCTGTTTTATGAACATTATTTTAATTTCCAAGGAATGTGAATCAAATCTCAATGTGGAGCAAGGCGAATGAAGCAGTAATATGAAATAGTTATAGTGATTTTAGTGGCTAAATCGAGGTTTGAAGGCGACGTCCTTACAAATGAGATGAAATAGGGAGCCCTTACCCTATATGAAATTTTTACAACCGATAGTACAGTAATATCGTACCGGTGGTGTAGTGATGTCAATGAAAGCTATAAATAATTTTTACATACATGCAGTGACCAAAATAATTAAAAATCCAATCACAAAGATGTTTTTATGAAATTTTTTTCGACAAAAAAAAACCTTTTTAGCTTGAATTTCATATACAACAGTAACACAAATGAAGAATTTCGCTTGGTTTGTTTATTTTCGAATAATTGGTTCAATCGAAATAGACCAACTGGAATTAAAACAAAAACTTTGTCTTTATAATCAACATTCAGAATAAAATAATATTTTCATTGAATTTATTGTTAGCAGGTATTGAAAATGGAACAAATTCCTCAAAAACTAGCCAGGAACAAATTTCTTTAAACTAACCAGTATGCTTTGAAACTAGCTAGGTTGAATTTTATCCAGATCCGACTTCCAGAGTGATGAAAGATAAAAATGTCTAACTTTCATATAGTTGACGACACATAAAGTACGGAATTTTCGAAGCAGATTGTAAAACTATTTAATAGCCTTGCTATTGATTGTCCCTGAAAACATACTGCAACTGGAACAGTCTTCCGATTCCGATTCTGGAAACAGTTAATCAAAATGTCCAATATGAAACTAGCATCGATTTCTCGTTAAATGTTCATGGGACAGCCACCATACACGAAATGTTCTACCCAAATTTGTTACATGGTTCGATTACCGTAACTTACCTTAATCTGTATAAACACATATGACCAAACATTATTCACTTTTACACCGATTCCAATCGCATACGGTGTGATTCCGGTTGTCGCTAGTCGTTCGGGACACCAAAGAATCTTTGATAGCCGTTGATATATTTGCTGCACTAGCAATCTTTGTACTATTTATCATGGAACATCTTGTTGTGAATTCAATCGCTGCTCTGATTATTTATATCTGCTCCAAATTCCTACACCCACACTAATACATCACACTTATCTCGCCTCAGGCTGGACGGGTTGTGAGTACTCGTGGCATCGATCCCCAGTAGCAGATGCATCGATATATAGATCCTATCTACCGATTGATTAATGATGATCGTAAAAGGCAGATCAAGGAGGCTACTTATATATTTGTCGACTGAAGTAAGCCATCCATCGTCGGCATTGTCGGCATCGTCGGCACCGTCAAGTCCGTTGTCTCCACGGGCTTATTAAGTTCAGGTCCTCTTCAGGTGAAGTCGGACTGGTAGGGTAATGCCAACAGAATGTGCAAACAAAAAGAAATGCTAATGATGTTAACGGATAGTTGTATTTCATTTATTTCCTTTTCGGATACTCATAATATGGCCACCCACCACTATTTCCGAGTGAGCCCTTCTCTTTGATGACTCGATCGGAAGTTATATAATTCGAATTGATTTTGCAGTATATATGATTTACGAAGAAACGAAAAATTGATACATCCATTGCTTGATTCCAGTAGCATGGCACTTGCTGATTTTTTTCTCAATATTTCAGGTAGTATGCAACATGTCAACTAATTAGCATCTATAATGTATCCTGACAATAGGAAATCATTTCGAGGATTTACCGAATAGAGATGCCTGCAGCATTTCATAGACATTAAAACACGAGCAATGCAATCAGAAATTACAAACGAAACTAGGAAAAATGCACATCGATTTTTAATAAAGTTTAGCGCTTATTGTGTCACTTTTTACTTTACATGTAGGCTATTTGTTCAATTTTTATATTCTACCCAGAGGCTAAGACGTCCGAGCTACCATGGCGGTTTTCCTGAAATCATCGGTTAATAAATAAATAACCAATGAGGCAATGTCGGGAAACAGCTTGAACATTGTTTGTAGTCGATAAAATCTGTCTAGTAGTGCACTTTTTCAGTTCCATTTACCGTCAGGATGAGAGAGTTCGACATAAACAACCGAATGGCGTTAGGAGCAATTCATTTCACGCTAATTGCTTTGACATCGAACATCGTATCGCGGAGCGACGCTGTCGTCGTGCTGACTGTTGTCGTGTACAATAGGTAGATTTTAATGGTACGATACCTTAAAGGATTATGTGTTAAACTTCAAGCCGTATAATCTTTTAAATCTGCAAGATGGGATCGAATGCAGTGCGTTACTTTTATTCAATTCAAGAAGATGTATTTCACTACCGTTAGAAGGATTGATCGCCAAGTCATCAATTTCAATATAATATTTTTCTAGATGAAATTATTCCGCGTAAGAATTTATAAAATTTTATTCCAATAGTCGCAAAACAAAATTAAATTTATTTTAACGTTTTGAAATTTTGTGAAGCAATTTTATTCGTGCCCCTTACAGAATTTCACTCTATATTCTCTACCAGATTCGAAATAAGCTGATACAAGTTTGTAATCAACTCTATTCATTTGACCGTGAAATGACCATACGCGAGGCTCCAAAGCCTATAATTATCATACGTTCGCATTACAAGCTATTATCAATCGCTGATTGTGAAGAAGTGACTATCTACGGTAATTTTGAATTCAAACATCCTGTCATAAGATATCTTATTGAGACATTACGAATAATTATCAGCCCATTAGAATTGAAAATAATTTCAATAATGACTCTGTCCTGATTAACGGGTACGGATACTAATGAACCCTGGTATACGATAGCTTGATCAGTCGTTGAAAGAAAAGCACACTTGTTTGTTTATTAAATTACATTCAAATGCTAGTCTTTTACCATTTACTGTACGATATTGAGCAGTTTTAAACATACACAGATAAAAATATTTTGTGATTTTACATTTATTTTCATGCACATATTTGGAGCAGGCAATTAAATGGAAATTTACATTACAAAACGAAGCGGTTTGTAAATATACAGTCTTGTTCAATGAAAAACCAAATGAATTTTATTGTAATTTTAAATCAAACATGGTTTTAAATCAGATTTTCGTTTCAACTGATGTCTATTTCATAGTACTATCGGTTTACATGTCGTGTAAGTTTCATCTTTTCTTTCTGTGTATTATGCTAATATTATGTCTTTTATTGAGTACACGAACTTGTTGACAAACTCAATTACTGTGTAGTTGTTAATGTTTCTAATAACAACTGTATATATGAAACAAGTAGTTTACTAAACTGGTTCTAGTGCGCGTTAATGATATTTGAATTTGTTAAACGAAAGGCTTGGTAAGTTTTTGCTCAAAAATCATCTCAGGGTCACATGGTAGGTTAATCAATAGTGATCGATATTAGTGGATGTTGGCGTACTCTGTGCTACCGAGAAAGCGTGACAAATGGTCGTCAAATGGTTAATTGTCACTCACATGTCCCTGTCTCATGCCTCAACGTGTGTCTTATGATGACCGGTGTCGACTGAATGCTGTCGCCTTCCGCGGTTGTAACTGAATGAGAGGGTGCGAGGAAGCAAGGGCGCGGTAACCATTCCGTAAGCAGAATTAAATACCTGTCGCAATAGGGGTGACAGACAACAAAGAAGTGGCCCTCCGGCGAGACAAGGGGTATCGACAGGCCTAACGGGCATCGAGCACCTATATTCTACGAGAGCGGAGGTACATCTAGTGTATTTGGAACTGGCTTCATAGTGTTGATCAAGATTCGTCAGTGCGTAGTTAGATGGGAATCAATGAATAACAGGATGTGTGTGTGTTGAAGATTAAAGGCCGTTTCTTCAATTACAGCATCTTTAACGTGCACTGCCCACATGAGACAAGACCACATGAAGAGAAGGTAGCATTTCACACGCAGCTGGAAATAAACTGTGACAGCTGTCCACGGCGAGATGTGAAACTTGTCATTGGCAACACGAACGCTCAGGTTGGCTGGAAGGCAATTTACAGTAGAGATGGTCGAGTATAGAAATTCTTATACCCAAACCCGACCCGTACCCGAGTGAGCAATAAAAAGATTTACCCGTACCCGACCCGTACCCGATTAAAAATAAAAAAAATTTCCCGAACCCGATAAAAAATTTATAAAATAATACCCGCATCCGACTTGTACCAGACTTGTACCAGACTTGTACCCAACTTGGCTCCTCTGTGAATGAATCAAATGTACTGATTTCCGACAACTGAGAACAATTATCAAAAATATGAGTAGAATTTTAAAGTATCACTGAGTCAATATTCAGAATGAAGAAAATAAAGTGTTTTAGACAGCAAGCCGTCTCTGGCTCTAGTTGGTAAGTAAAACACATTATAATAGTTGTTTACATTTTAATATATAAATACATTGTGAAGCATAAATAGATTTACAATGCCTTGGTTACTTTCTACTCATTTACAAATGTCAACAAAAGGGAGTAATATCTACTCAAATTTAGCGAAAAGCAGTACCGTAAATACCCGTTGTACTCAATTTAGGATAGATAGGATGGTTTTTAAGAAATAGTGCGACTTTTGACCAAACTTTTAAAACCACAAATAAGCGTGCTCATTAACTTGACACTGACTGCACTTAAATAAAAAATTTCGTTCGAATCACTTGAAAATCACGTGAAATGGTTTCAGAGGTCAAACTGCATATTATACGTGACGAAAATGAATGTTATACGAGCATCCTCTAAAATGAATCGAGAATCATCATACACCGAAACCTCCAATTACGTAATAATTGGAGGTTCGTAAATCGAATTATGACGTAAAAAAAGTTTCCGTTATTTGGAATCTTCAACGTACAAAAAGTTTACGTTATTTGAAATTTTTAAAGTAAAAAAAGTTTACGTGATATGAAATTTTCAACGAAAAGAAAATTTTCTTGTGGTATATGTATAATTCGATATGTATAACATATTGGATGATTATGGAATGAAAATTATCAGTATTTGCAGGAAAATGATGTTCTGAGTAGAATGAATTTCCAAGATGGCGACTTCCGGTTCATCGATATTCGTTACAAACCATCAGAATATGGATATTTTCGGAGCGGGTTTGATGAATACATGTCGGAAAACTATGCTTGAGGTGATTCTGAATTAGAAGATGGCAACTTCCGATTTATTGATATTCCTTGAAAACCTTAGGTATTTTTGGAACGGGTTTGATAAGTAGAAAACGATATTTAAGGTCGTTCCAAAATCCAAAATTGCGACTTCCGGCTATTCCTTGGAAACCTTTACAATTTGTGTTGATATTACTCGAATTGTTCAAATACCTTCACAATATGCATATTTTCGGAACGGTTTTCATTAGTAGGTGCTTACACGGAACGACCGAAATTATCTCTGCGCCTAATTCGTTTTACTGTTTTTGACTTAGTTGATTTTAACAACAAAATTTCCAAAATAACTATGAAATTAGTTAAAATTGAGAATTTATTTTGCTGAAAAAGCTCTTATTTTTAGAGAATGTGTTTAGTTGGCGAATATCATGGACACAAACCAACAATATTTCAATCCAACACGAAATTCTTATTGACAACTAATTTTGTTATTTAAATCAGAAAATTTGTTTCTATTTATCTATGACCATCATTGCTGGAAGACAGCACAAAGAAAACAAAAATGAAATTGGTTTTATTAACAAGTTTATCAGCCAAAAACTCATGAGAAGTGTCCGAAATCCATTAAAAAGCTAAAAAGGACAGTCTTGTTGAAACTGCTTGTAAATTGTTTTGATGTTTTTCGCATGTGTTACGATATATCCATATATAAATTTCTGAACCGATATGTAAAAATGATGTAAACTCTTAATGGAAAATGTATTTATTCAGAATTTGTGTGCATTTCAAGCGTTTGTGCGTAATAATTGTATATGTCAAATGATGTTTTTTGTATCTTTCAACCTTCCGGGCTACGTCGTCTGGTGCACTACTTGTATACGGTTTTTGTTTTCCGAGTGCTCAAAGTTTTCAGTGAGAGAGTCGATTTCGCAAAGTCGAATGAGGAAAATAGCGATTTAGAAGAAAACGATTCAAAAAGAAGTTTATGTTTCGTTTATGTCTTTTTCTCCAATACAACATCGTATTTATACCTGCCAATATAGAAAAGACAACGACTGAAATATATTTCCGGTTGTAGTGTGCCATCTAGTGGCTAGTAGTCATTACGGTGTTCAACCCAATTCAACCATTTATGTTGGTTGAAAACAACGTTTTATTTCTCTAATTCAACTAAAAAATTAGTTGGAAGGGTAAAAAGTGTGCTTAGCTATGAAATGTCAGCACGTTTAATTGGTGAATTCAACTAAAAAATAGCCATTTCAACAAATATTTTATTATTATTAAGGGAATGATAATAAAAATCTAAATTAGCAAAAGTAAGATTTTTATAGTTGTCTCAAAAAATAACTAACTACAATCAGAAAATCAACTATTTTTTTCGCCAAAAAGCTGATTTCGGTCTTTCCGTGTACATTTATGAAGCAATAGCCTAATATCTACTGCAGATCCTAATTATAGCCGGATTTAGTAAAAAATATTAACTAAAATACCAGTGAAATCAGTTTCAGATTATCAAGACTTTTAATGCTGCTGAATAAGTGCCCTAAATGAAGTAAAATTCTGAATATAAAGAACTGGAGCAGATGGAACGAATGTAATACCGAACCACCTCAAACATCGTTTTCGACATATACTTATCAAACCCGTTCCGAAAACACCCGTATTGTAAGGGTTTTTGAGGAATATCAATATTCCGAAAGTCGCCATCTTGGTATTCAGAACCACCTCAAACATCGTTTTCCAACATGTACTCATTAAATCCGTTCCGAAATCTTTTTTTTTCCGTATCTTTTTCTAATAAATCATCTTTTCTGTTAATTTTTTCATAAATATTGGCTTCTCCAATATATGTTTTCACTCAGTCATTGCAAAACTAGGAAAGATTATTTTTCACAATATTTTCCGATATACTATTCATAGTAACAGTGTGTTCAATTAAAAAGGATTGGCACAACGTATCGATCTATATTATTTGAACAACTGGAAACATTAATATATGAATATTTCAGTAAAAGGACAATCGCAATAAGAAATGGTTTACGTTTTTCCTTCATATAATGAATTAAATTAAACTACAACATAATAATAATAATATAATCATTCATCAGTTGATCCAAAAAGTTGCTCAAACAGTTTTTTTTTGTGCAAAAATAGCTTTGGTGAACGTTACTTTTCGTTTAATATATTTCAAAAGTGAAATCAGGTCTGTTCATTTTTTCAATAACATGCAAATGCTTGAATTTTAATGCTGAACTTTAAAAACAATCATTAGACCCGTTGATGTTGTCTTAGTGCTAAAAAGCTTTCATGAGAGTAATACTATACTTATAATATTATATTAAAATATATAATTTTATATATTCAAACACATAAAACTGTTGAAGTTCACAAAAAATATCTCGTGCGATAGACCATCTGTTCCTGTGCCTTTTCTCGGCCAACGCAATTCTTTCGATCAGTTTTGGTGAGATTTGGCATCTTGTCAATACGGAAAAATGCCATAGAGTGTGGTATGCTACGAACAACGTCCCGATTAACAAAAAATTGTTTTCGTAGCATGTGTTGATATGTATGGGCACATTAATAGTGAAAATATCAAAATTTTCTAAAAAATATCAAAAAGAGAAATATTTCAGATGCGATATGTTGAACGGGGTCCCAATACAATAGAGCTTAACCCGTAAGAAAAATTCTAAACCATCGTCAAGCGTGTTAGTGCTAGTGATAAAACCTTTGTTTAGCAAAGTCTTGAATACCTAAAAAAGGAAGCATATCGAGCGACAGATAAATATTGTTAGCACCTTCGGTGTAAATTGTAGTGCTTTCTGTATTTTCTTCGACTTATAATTAATCAAACTTTTTACTACCGAACACTGTCAGACTCACGATGAGAAGGGTCATCCTTTCCGTTTGGCTTGCATGATTGGAATATTGCCACATTCCAATGCCTCACTAACCAACTGAAAAGAAGCAACAAGCAATATACGGATTGCAAAAGTAATGATCCTCAACTGATATAAACAACCGCTGACAACTGCCCACAGCAGCAGATAAGCGACGGACATCTTATCCTATTCTGAAGTTGACAATATCGCGTGTATCGGCCCCGTTGATCGACACACGGTGAAAAAACACATTCAATTTAATTAAGAAATAAATCTTTCTACCATCCTATAGTGGATATGCGAGAGACGGGGATACAAAATAAAGAAACCAGATCAAACGGCAACAAACATAATCTCTGTTAGCGAAATAATCGCGTGCCCAGTCGCGTGTCCGTATGTGCGACGAGCTTGTAGCATAAGTCAATATGTCAATTTGGTCAATAAGTTGGCGAAGTGCACAGTAGAATCATTTATCGTTTGGCGAATGTGCGACTACTTTGTGGCATACGTCTACGAGAGATTGAATAAAAAGTTGGAACCTTAGACAGCTAAATTTTTTTATGACCGATTGTGAAGTTTCTTTCGACACATTTCAACTGATTATGATGGATTGATTTATACTAAATAATTATGTAGTTCGAGGCTTGTATCGCATATATAATTTACATCTGTAACTGTTGCTTTTATTTTTAAACTCAATGCTTAAAGAGTATGTTTTGCAATATCCAGTCGAGTGTAAATTTATTATAAGAAATTTTAGTAAGACGTTAGAGTTCCGGATATTCTTCCAGGAGTTTTATTCTTGACAATGAAACCGTAAATTTATAGGCACATGGTGTAAACTCACAGTGTACGAATACCATCGTAAATACTTGATTCTTTTGTGCAATCAGCGCCATAAAGCAGCATATCCGTTCTCGGTAGCTCCCTGATCGAAACACGTTAGCGTTGCTCTATTGAAAATACCTACAATATTGTGAAAAATGGTTGAACGTTAAAGTATCAACTTCAGCCACCCAAGATAAAATATGAGTTCAGCAATTAACGAAGGGATTGTGATAAATTTATACAGCTTTTCCAAACATATAGCCAATGATGTTTCAAGTTCAATTCATTGCCCTTCACAATAGATATTTAATAATTTTCAGTGCTCATACGTAACGACATAAACGGGTATCGATAGAACGAACATGTACCAATTTCAATAATCCATAATTCGTGTTCACGAATTGTTGAGAAACTAGAAAAACATCGGAATCAGAGCATTACTATTAGTCATGAAATAAAAATTTATTGTTCGTTAAATAAATCATTGTAAAGCTTACTTACAAATGAGATAACCATTGCGGCGTTTCGGCTTGCAGGACCACACAAGTAGGCGGGAACCGATCGGCGATTGGCGAACGCCATGTGTGCTGGCGCCAGCAGTGCACATCTTTAGAAGTTTCTGGAAAAAGGTTCTCGAGCAATCCGACCAAGCGCACAACAATCGCGGTTGAGCTGGAAAGAAATATGGCGAAATGCATGAAGAATAAAATTAGTAATTTCAGTTTGTTTGGAAAGGCGGATGGGTAAGCATTGTTTACAGAATTTCGATTCACTTACTTACTCTTTCAGTCGTAGCTCTCTTGTATTATTTGCAATATGTATTTTACGGGTGGCTTATTAGGCTTACGCGAATACTTCGGTTTTGCGTGATGGATTTTGAAAAAGTTCACTCTGAATCCCCAAAGTATTGAGAAACAACCAACTAGAGAAAAGGGTATTTGTAAACGATGTCAGTTCTGGCACGAGGATTTCTCAAGAAGGGGTGAAAATGAAGGCTACGCCTATAGATATCGAGATTCATAAATTTTAAAGAAACTCATGTCGCAATTTTAACCAATCAGCAATGAGAGTTATCTTACTAACTTTGCGGTGAATAGATGTCAGGTCAAAATCAATAGGCCTACAACAGTTTAAGCTTTCGTTGCTCAATGGCTTCAATGCGATTGATGTTAACTTGATAATGAGGTGATCAGAGCATTGCTGCGTATTCTAGCGTAATGAAAACCAGATCATTATAGAGTAATTTCAAGTGATATATGTTAGTACAGTTTTGATGAAACGTAGGAATACTTTGACAATTTTCGCAAAGCAGATCGTTTAGCACATTTAGTTTAGCAGAAGAATCCTTGTTGGAAAGTGAAGTAGTCCAGTCTAATACCATGTTCACATTAGCGCTTATATCACTTGATATACCGAGATGATACGCATATCACGTGGAAGTGTTCACATATGATCGAAATAATATCGTTTGACAATCAAGTTGACATATTGAATGTTCCCATTAGGAGTAAGATCAATAATATTGCTTTTCTCTCCTACAATTCAATCAATAATTGAAGTCTTGCATTTAATGTTTTTCGAACGCCAGTATTCGTTGAAAAATTCGAAATTATAATGATTGTTCAATGTCACCCTCAAAGTGACGTTCATAAATGAGTGCGTTCAATGCCATTATCCGTGTTGCTAGTTGCGATTTTTTACAACTCGACATGATATCGTACATGATATCCCGGATATCATACCAAAATGGTGATACGCGTTGACATAAAATTGTATGGGATATCAAGTTATATCACACATGATATCATCGGATATCAAGTATATCCGTATATCACTTGATATCAGCGCTAATGTGAACATACTATAACGATAGTTATTATTATTATTGTCTTTTTTAACTCCGGTTCTAACCTCACCATGGTCGTTAACCGACTCAGCTCATCGAGATCATAAAATGTGTGTGTGTGTGTGTGTGTGTGTGTGTGTGTGTGTGTGTGTGTGTGTGTGTGTGTGTGTGTGTGTGTGTGTGTGTGTGTGTGTGTGTGTGTGTGTGTGTGTGTGTGTGTGTGTGTATGTGTGAGTGCGTGTATATGTCTGTCCAAAAAATGTGAACCAGAAAACCATTCTCGGAGATGGCAGGACCGATTTTCATAAACTTGGATTTATATGAATGGTCTTGTGGTTCCATAGAACCAGTGCCGTAGTGAGTGATGATGGAATGATGGAATTAGTAAAAATTCGTTGTACAATTAGTTTATCAAAAAATTAAATGCATTCGAATTTTTCCGGGAAAAGTATTTATATTAAATTAAGATGCAGATTAGTATTATACTGTTATAAAAATCCAATGAGATGCCGCCGCTATCATTTTCATTTCTTTATTATTATTATATCGTTTATTTATACCCGGTTTTAGCCTAGTTGCGGTCGTTCACCGGTTAATTTCTTCACATGAAAGTGCAACTCTACTGCCATTTAGAATACAGAACCGCCATTCATTGACGACTCTATTATTGAAGTGTACTTGGACTTACCAAAAAGCAAATTCTCAGAAAGTGAACCTGTGAACAGCAAACAACTAATTTCCTGAAAGCAAAAAATATCATAGATTTGTACGTCCTCTACAGTGTTCATTTTTTAACTTTAGTTATGATAAAAAGGACTTTTTTCGTGATTGATTTGTTTATTTATTCAACCAAAAAATACTTTTCCAAAAATTTTCGAAATTTGAAAAAATGTGCGTCTGTAAAAATTCTGCTCATTGCACTGGTACCGCACATGTTGACGTAAGACTACGTATTTTCTAAACAGGATTGCGAATTCGAAATACGAAAAATAAAACCGTGTAAACAGTGGTCTAATTCTAAAATTTGAAATTGTTGATGTTATTATTATTATTATTATTATTATTATTATTATTATTATTATTATTATTATTATTATTATTATTATTATCATTATTATTATTATTATTATTATTATTATTATTATTATTATTATTATTATTATTATTATTATTATTATTATTATTATTATTATTATTATTATTATTATTATTATTATTATTATTATTATTATTATTATTTTTATTATTATTATTATTATTATTATTATTATTATTATTATTATTGTTATTATCATTATTATTGATTTTAAGTTATTTGTGATTATCTCATACTTCTGAAAATTTCATCAGAATTTGCTCAGTTCGTGCTGGCATCTCATCAGACACAGTCGACAATTGTTTACGGTCGAGACGATAGAAACAAAGACAATACAGTGTAGTGAACAATAGAGTGTACGAAATGGGCAAATACGATTTAACAAAGCCTGAAACTTGGCCTACAAGGCCAATTTCAATTTGTATTGGTTTCAAGCGCTGCAAAGTTAGGCCAGCAGCAACCGAAATTGAAATCTTGCTTAAGGAACGAATGCATCTAAACGTTACTGATGTAAGTGAGATTCAATTCAACAAGGCGTCTAACTGTGTGTACATTATGTTCAAACGTGAAAAAGATGCAACTGCATTTGCTTCGGTTAATAACGGTGTGCACAGTATTGATCATGACAATGTTAAATATAAAATCCCTGTGTACATGGTGGACAATGCCATAGAAGTACGCGTGCATGACCTTCCCCCGCAGACCAGCGAGGGGTATGTTCGGGAATGTATGTCGCAGTACGGTGAAGTTCTTTCCATCGAAAGGGAAGTATGGCGGGTATCCGGAATGGCGTGCGAGTAGTACGTATGCAACTACGTAAAGCAATTCCATCTTACATCATTTGTGATCAAGACGGGATACATCCGTGTAAAACGCTGATTACGTATGAAAATCAACTGGTTACATGTCAGTTTTGTGAACAGCCTGCACACTACGGCAAACCTTGCACTGAAACTGCAAAAAGGACATCTTTAAACAAAAATAAGGACAACCGCCCAACAACGGAAACTAGTGAGCGCAGTACTTCTGTTGTACCATCAAACCCACCAACAACTGCAATTAATGCACAACAAGGCGCGTCTACAGCAACTAACAACCAACCCAAGAATGCGAATTACAAGGAAAACGAAGAAAAAACGGAAACCAACAACGATACCACCGATGCGGCAATGGAGGACGAGACGAGCCACGAACAAAGTGCCCCTCACTCATCGCAAGATAAAAATGGAAGCTACTCTCCCCCTAGAAAAAGGGTGACAACGAGATGCAACGGTAAAAAAATTATTTTATCTAATAAAAACATGGCTCATTCGGCCACGTAAAGCTTGTACGCAAATTGGCCTGAATAAAAAAAATTTTTATAAAAAAAAAATTCAGAAATTGTTGACCATATTTTCAATGTCATATCATTGCATTATGTTACTGCGTTGAATGCAACAAGAGATATTCAAAATTATGTTCTACCTATTCTTGTACTGGGTAAATTTTGAAAAGGTAAGATAAGGCCCTATAGTAAGGTAAGTCATATTCACGACAAAAGAAGGAACTACGATTGATTGTTATGTTTTATCAGAACGCCTGCATAAGTTTTGACGCAACGAAACTTCCAACAATGACGATGAACAACAAAACTTTTTTTTGGTTTATAAAAAAAAAAAACTTACAGCAATGAGGATGAACAACAAAAATTTGTTTGGTTTATAAATCATATATACTTTCGCAAGAAGCGCAATTTTTCAAGTCGAGTAGTTATAATCCTTATTTTTATCTATACATTCATGATAAAATTCATCCGAATGAATATAATGTTGATTAAAAATCAGGTTTTGTAATTTTGAATCATTTGATAAGTTTTTGAATTTTAAATCGTTTCGAAGGTTTTTGAAATTTGAATCCTTTTGAAATAGACCTAATGCAGGCTTATGCCGATTCCTTATTTTGCTTCATAAACCTTATGAAAAATTGTCCACTTGGCTGGATCATGATCTTTAATTGGTTTTTAGAAGGCTTTTATAAAGTTTACAGTTTTAATGCGAGAATTATGATGTAGCAATCAAGACAGCTACATGTACTTACTTAAATTAAAAATTTCATTTGGGATAACTTCTTCAAAAATTATATAATGTGTTCGTCTTCATGGTGTTTATCAAAAAAATGGTGGAGGAGAATATTGTTGAGTTTGCTTCGGGGGTCAAAAACGCTCACTGCGGTTCTGCATAGAACGCTACTGAGTTCTATCCTGATCGGACTTTCGGTTCCGGAGGTACAGGGTGATAAATGTCTAATATGGCATCAAACCCTTAGAACGCTTTTAAATTTTATCCGTATCCGACTTCCGGTTCCAGAGTTATAGGGTGAAATGTCCAAAAACTTGCATCGCTCCATGTTCTCGCAGATTGCTAAACCGATTTTTATAAACTTAGATTCAAATTAAAACTCTCACATACTTGATAACAATACTGACTTTTATTTGGATACTACTTCCGGTCCCGAAATTACATGGAGATGAGTAGAAAATTTTCCATTTTACGAGCGTGATTCTATACATAACAATGTTGTGTGCGTCTGGTTAGTTATTGGCCATAAAAATTGGTTCAGCAAGTATCGGTTATTAGTTCCCGGTCCCAGAAGTAGCGGAAATAGTAGTCAAAAACCTCCATCATTCAGAGCGACGAAACAAAATGGAGGAAACCAAATTTGTCTCAAAACTGTTCCTAGTTATGTCAGTTACTGACCAAACCCCAGTTTCAAGTTCCGAGAGCACCAGTTCAAAAATTACGAACCGGAGCTGATTTCATTGTTACAGTGATGACCGAATGGAATTTTAAATTCTTGGCACTATACACTACTGTTGAATTTCATCCGGATATACTTCCGGTTCCGGTACCACAGGCTGAAATGCTGAAACCATTATTTAGAGCGACGATGAAGAATTCGGGAGAAATTCTTTGAAATTTGATGATTCAAAACAGTTTTGTGCCCACAATCTTTCTTGTTTTTATTCAAGATTCAACGGAAAGATTTTTCAGAAAAATGCTATTGTAATATTTATGGGAGTACGAGAAGGCAACTCCACACTAGGTAGATTAAAACAACTTTTTTAACTTGTAGTAAGTAGTCTCAGTGGTGCTTTCGCAGGTGTGTAGTTCAATAAAATAATCGAAGCAGAGGATAGTGACGACTCGATTGAACAAACGGAGACGGTGCAGTTGTTTTGGAACAATTGCTTAAAAGTCTTGACTGGTAAAGTTGAGATCGAATAAACGATTGTTACTGGTGAAGTTTTTGTTCAACTGCATCAAACATGTGGTGTTATAGTCATCATAGAGTCTCTAAATAGTGAGATTATAAGTAGAAGAAGAAACATTTCGGAACAAATATGTCGAAGAGCAGCGGGTCCAATTTTTGTGGGAATATTTAAATCACCTAAAATGACAATCATGTCATACTTGCAGATATTGATGAAAGAAAACTCAAAAGCTGTTTAAATCAAGATCATTTAAGCAATCCGGCTTAATCCAATCAAAATAAGACTTCACAGAAATTCGTCGCATCCGATATTTCGATTGTCTGCCATACCATAACAGTTCGGCTGAAAAGTTCGTATCGTTTAATAGTAACACACATTTTTTTGCCAAAATTCGTTTTTATTATTCAACATAATTGCCATCAGAGGCGATACAGCGATTATAGCGATCTTCCAACTTTTCGATACCATTTTGTAGTACGATTTGTCCTTTGACTCAAAATAGGCCTCAGTTTCAGCGATTACCTCTTTATTGCTTCTAAATTTTTTACCAGCGAGCATTCTCTTGAGGTCTGAGAACAGGAACAAGTCACTGGGGGCCAAATCTGGAGAATACGGTGGATGAGGAAGCAATTCGAAGCCCAATTCGTTCAATTTCAGCATGGTTTTTCGTTGTTGTTTTTGATCGCTTGTGAGCTCACGCGGCTCCCATTTTGCACAAAGCTTTCTCATATTCCAATATTCGTGAATAATATGTCCAACACGTTTCTTTGATATCTTTAGGGTGTCAGCTATCTCGATCAACTTCACTTTACGGTCATTGAAAATCATTTTGTGGATTTTTTTCACGTTTTCATCGGTAACAGCCTCTCTTGGACGTCCACTGCGTTCATCGTCTTCGGTGCTCATATGACCAGTACGAAGTTTTGCAAACCACTTACGAATTGCTGCTTCGCCCGGTGCAGAGTCTGAATAACACTCATCAAGCCATTTTTTGGTATCGGCGGTACTTTTTTTTTCATCAAAAAGTAGTGTTTCATCAACACACGAATTTTTTTCACAATAACAAAAGTAGCTTCACTCAAAATGCAATATCTCAAAAACTAATAATCAGACAGTTGTCAAATTTATACACGTATCTTTCGAAGGTTGGTACTAACTGAAAATGGTATGGATTTAATTCTAGTGGCGCCCTCTCATAGAAACGATACGAACTTTTCAGCCGATCTGTTACAAATATGGTATAGAAAAACTATTCTTCATGAAAATTGGTCCTCCATGTTCCACCTAAAATTAATGAAGAAGGCTCTGCTAATGTTCCTCTTACATTACAGATATTTGGTATTGTAGATAGTTCGTTGATAAAGCAAATAGGATTATCTTTCTAAGTGTTGTTGCTGTTTTCATCGGTATATATGCTTTTGGCAAAGAATTCGTACTTACTCTGTTCTTTTGCTATGCTGCTTCCACTACTCATTAGGAAAGACAAGAAATCGATCTCGTTTAATTTTTTATTATTCAGGCTGTTTCATGTTCTTTCATCAATTCAGTTTGGTAGAATCTACCTGGGTAATCTACAATCAAGATATAATGCTCATACAATATTTGTAGAAAAATTTATATTATGATTTATATTTACCAAAAATATGCGTTCATTGAAAATAATCCGTTGAAGGGGCTCTGCCAAAATATTCTATTCCTCGAGAAGAGCCGACCATTATCAATAAAAATATTGCTTTTTTCAACATCTTTTTTATATGCAGAACCCAAACACCGAAAGTGAACAAGTCGATTGAAGATAGCGAAAAAAGAATAAAATCATCTGGTGAGATGTATTCGTATTTATACCATAAGAATCAGGAATTCTCTGAAAACATGTACTAGCCTGAGATGGAAGTTCTTCTGTAACAACTTAATTTATATGCTGAACACAGTTTTTTACAAAGAGACCATGACTCACGAGGGAACCTGCCTAAAAAAAATACCCCATGTTCAACTACGTGTGTCGGGGAATCACTCTACTAGCGCATTCAACTTATTTCATTCATATATCTTACCCTGCTCCATTGATGACCAATGAACACAGAAGCACACACTCAGTTTTTGTGAATGCTGTTCCGTGATTCGTCTTGTATCACATTGGACGAGAATTATGACTAGTTATATCGAATTCAATGTTTTCAATACTGCTAAAGTACATGTTAAGTATTAGTCGAATATAACTCTCGAACAAACGAATATGGGTTTTGTAAAAAAAATTTTGGAAAAACCTGTTTTAATCCACCGAGTGGTGTAGTGATGCCTTTCTCATATATAATACTGTGGTATTCTATTCAAAATGTTTCTTTTCGATTTCGAAAGAAACCAAGGGAATGTTTGTGCATTAACTAGTATAACATAGAGAATGAAACAGTTCCCCGATGGGTTGAGCCATCCATTAGAAAACGAAGTGGGTTCACTATTTTATGTACTTCCAGCACCGGAACCCGAGAACCGGTATAATCGAAGTCGGTTCGTACGGCCACCAACATGACGTACAGATTCCACTAGTTTTTATTCAAATTTTGAAGATTTTATACGATTTTTCCATCGTACTCTAAACGACGACTTAAATTTTTGCTGTATTCGGAAATATGCAGTAATTTTTGGTAGGACCATCAGTCCTTTCATTTGGCCCTAAGATTGGGAATAACGGTTTTGAGTCCAATTTAGAATTTTGTTTACGGTTTTTGTTTCCCCGAGAGTGAGAGTTTGTGAAAATCGGTCAAACTATCGCTGAGAAAAGTGAGTGAAATCCATTTTGGAATATATGACCACTATTTCCGGTACTTCCGGAACCGGAGACCGGGAACCAGGATAGCCGAAATCGGTTTGTTTAGTTACCTACTGACAATGGCTATCGATTTGTGTAGTTTTGAGACCAGTTTAGAATTTTTTTACGTATTTTGTTTCGCCGGTTTATGTTGCGGTGTACAATATTTAACACACGTTACCCTATAACTCTGGAACAGGAAGTCGGATCCGGATGAAATTCAGGAATTCCGTATGGGACCGTAGAACCTTTTATTTGAATCTAAGTTTGTGAAAATCGGTCAAACCATCGCTTAGAAAAGTGAGTGAGATCCACTTTTGAATATATGACCATTATTTCCGGTACTTCAGGAACCGGAAACCGGGAACCAGGATAGCCGAAATCGGTTTGTTTAGTTCCGCACTGATGATATCTATGGATTTGTGTAGTTTTGAGACCAGTTTAGAAAGTTTTTTACGTATTTTGTTTCGCCGGTCTATGTGACGGTGTACAATATTAAACACATTTTACCCTATAACTCCGGAACCAGGGGATGCGTACTGGTCAAGGCTAACGACGCTATGACATACGCGGCGCTTCTTAAGAAGGTCAGAGAGGACCCTGAGCTGAGGGATTTGGGCGAGAACGTCGTGAAAGCGAGACGTACCCAAAAAGGAGAAATGCTCTTCGAGTTGAAGGTAGATCCTACGGTCGACAGCCCGACTATGCAGGAGCGTATAGCTAAAGAGTTGGGAAAGGACGCAGAAGTGAAAGCCATAAGCCCGGAAATAGCGATTATGTGCAGGGACCTGGACGAGATCACAACGGTGAATGAGCTGGCTGGTGCACTAAAAGCGCAGTGCAATCTCGGCGAGGTGCAAATGGTGATCCGGTTTAAGAAGTTGTTCGGACCTTCGGACACACAGACTGCGATGATTAGTCTGCCAGTTAGCGCTGCTAACAAGGTACTGGAAGTAGGCAAAGTAATGGTTGGATGGTCAAAATGGCCATTGAAAGCCGCTCCTCAAATAAATAGGCAAGCGGAGAGATGCTTAAAATGTTTGGCCTTTGGTCATCGGGCAGGGGCTTGTAAAGACCCGGACAGATCCAAAATGTGTTGGAAATGCGGGGAGACGGGTCATGTTGCAAGAGACTGCTGGCAGAAACCAAAGTGCGTGCTTTGCACTCCAGAGGACGGGAACGACCACCAGACGGGTGGCTTCAGATGCCCTGCCTACAAGAGGGCGATCGCAGGCCAATAACAATGGAGATTACCCAGATAAACCTGAATCATTGCGACACCGCACACAGTGATGCCACTTTTCCCTGAGGTCAAATCCGTAGATTTGGCTTCAAGTCTACTTATGCTCGTATATGCTCCATACTTTCCGTACGGGACTCTTTCGATTGACAAATCATCCTTGCCAATAAAGACAAAACAACTCACTAAATGCGTCACATGTTCAGAATGAAAATTAGTAAATACCAAATAAAAAAATCAAAAGGTACGTAAAATTAACAGTTTGAAATTCTAAGCGATAAATACAGACTTCCAAAAATGAGAAATCGGTGACGATAGATGTTTGATAATTAGACATGAGGGAAAAAATATATCTAACAACGATGTGACAATATTCAATTATGTTTCTTTGATATCTTGAGAAATAATAAAAAATGAATAGTCAATAATTTTTCGAAGAAATTATGTTAAATCCGTAGATTTTAAATGGTCTATCCGTAGATCCGTAGAAAAGACAGAAATCCGTAGATCTACGTATAAATCCGTTGGCATCGCTGACCGCACACCAACTGTTATGGCAGTCAACGACGGAAACTGAGTGTGATGTTGCGATTATCTCCAGCCAGTTAACTGCTGGACCAGTTAACCGACAGTTTGACCGGACGAAAGCCGGTAATCATTGGAGGTGACTTCAATGCCTGGGCTGTAGAGTGGGCAGTAGACTCACCAACACAAGAGGATATATTTTGCATGAAGCTCTAGCGAAGCTAGATGTACGTTTGTGTAATGAAGGCTCCGTTAGCACATTATAAAAAGATGGAAGGGAGTCTGTTATCAGATATTGCATCGGGAAACAGAACCCTGTGGTGAATCGTAAAAGCATGACCGGTAAGCGAATATGGAAAACGAACACCTTCGACAATGATCTCTTCGTTGAGGCACTTCGGTCGGACAGCGGATCAGAGAACACCGATGCGGGTGAGCTAACAAGAAGGATGGTTACGGTTTGTGACGCTACAATACCGCGAAAACTGAAGCCAAAGAATATACGTTGTTTAGCTAACTGGTGGAACGAGACGCTCCGCACGCTACGCGCTGCTTGTCTCAGAACTTGGAGACGAGAGAGCGAGAATGGAGCCAGACAGAGAGGAGCGTTTGGTGGCGTTTCGGAAAGCTAGGGCTGCTTTTAGGCGCGAGAGCAAGAGTAGCAAATCGAGTTGCTACAAGGAGCTGTGCCGAGAAGCAGATGCTAATCCCTGGGGGGATGCGTACCGAGTCGTGATGCAAAGATCGTTTGCGCGTTTTTATTCACAATAGATTGGATTTGATGCCAGCTACATCTGTTAAAAGAGAATAATTTTGTATTTACTAAAACATTCTTGAAAATTCTATAGCTTCAGCATGTTACCAGTCTACGGTTGAGAGTATGTTTAATAACTTGATTTCTTGGAGCTAATTGAATAGATTTTAACTAACATAGATTAAAAATGAAGGTAGTATATGAGGCAGTATAATAACTGTTATTGTATATTATTAACATACGAGAAGGCTTTATTGTACCAATGCAAGAATTAAAAAAAATATTTTGGGTAAGATTAAGTAAGGTACTGATACTAGTTCAAAATTTGTTCATTCTTAAGTCATATGTATATTTTCAGTAATACTACCCAGACAAACGCCGGTGGCCGGGGCACCGTCAGCTGGGTAATTAGTTCATGGTACAGCCCTCGCAGTGCACCGCGACGCCGATCGTGCCCGGGGTCAGCAGCTCAATACAAATCAATCATGCTGAAACCTCGGTCACGACAAGAGCAATCGAGTTGATATGGCAGCGAAAGTTTTCCGCTATACAGATATATACAAGATATCATCACCACCGGCTTATTGATCACGAGAGCGATCATAGGAGCCGATAAGATTCTCCTCTCTCGTACCGTTCGTGCACAGATTCGAGGTTGAGGTGGATTGGCTACCTGCTCGGTTCCCCAAGGCGTCCGATGACCTGTCTTTGCTAGCGACCAGCGGAAGACCATCAACCGGCAAGCGGAATGTCTGCTTCATGAAAAAAAGAACGGACGAAACGATTACCTGTTCACAGCATTTCATAAATCTCCGAGGAACACAAGAGGAAATATTTGGTTCAGCTAAACCCTTTCGAAGTGGGAAATTGTGAATGATGATTCGTAGTCAAGTAATAGATATCTGTATTCAATACGAACTCGGACAAATCACTTATTTTGTTAAACCCCATCTGCCGCAATAACTGGTGGCATAATCTCTAGAGCTACGTATCGGAGTTGGCATGGACACGATGTCAAGATTGATTCTACGTTGATTGCTATCCATTCAATGTTTGCATATAACCATTAGGGTGAAAAACTGCTCTGAAGTGTTGAAAATGAATAGATCCATAAACATCAAGGGTTTTGAAACGTTGATATCAGCTATGGATATTTCGCATGATGATCTTCGTCTCTGTTGCAGTAAATGATTTTAAATCTATATAATATTTCAGTTACGAGAATAGTGCTATGCATTAGATCAATGTCCAAATCATGCATAAGTCATACTTTATTACGTACCGTGATTTTTGTGAGGTCCCCGCAAGGATTACTTCGAGAGAATTGCACGATGCTTTCTTCATATGGAACGACTTGTTAAAATGAGCCTAATGGTTGCAAACTGCTCAAATAAATCATGCTTCAAACGCATGATTCCTTAAGCTCCGACTCTTAACTGTAGCAAGGTGCTCGATATACAACGAGATGAGACGGTAAGCATTAAATCCGATACGATCGATGGAATTTTTCTTTGCTATATTTTGGCGCTCGCAACGTTTCACGGGTGAAACAACGTTGGTTGGGTATTTCCTGCTAGATAATACAATTTATTACATTCCATAGCTATATTCAGTATGTCTCTTGACGCATGGAACCGTAGAAATAGTAGAGAGCACGTGAAACAGGTGGTTAGGACATAAATCAATTCGGTCGTTTAAATGTTTCTTTAAATTTATGCAATTGTTCGCTGAGCAGAAATGGTTTATTTGTTTCAAAATAGGAACATTTATATTCCCAAACATGTTCAGAGCAACCCTGAGAAATACGGCAAAAAATAGAGGAGCTTGTAGAAATATTAATCTGAGCTTCAACAAGTCGTTTTAATCTATAACTATAAAATGTAATTACTTTTTATATAAAATTTACTTCCAATATTTCAACGTTTTATTTTTTGTTGAGTTCATGTTAACGACCTAACTCAGATTTTTACTTATCACGACTGGAAACAACACAGTTCGAAAAATTCTTGTAATTTTACATCTTATCAGATGCACATAAATGGAGCGTCATATTTTACACAAATTTATATTCAAGACGATGAAAAATTGTGTTATTTGAAAATTACATGGCCTTAAAACGAATGGAATAAAAATCAAAAGATCGACAGCAACAACGCGACCTGATCCAACAACGCGACCTGAACATTAGATCACAAAGCACACCAGTTAGTCGACTGAGCCACAGAAGCACATATTTGCTTGGCTGGTGAATCGTGCATATAAATTCATACAGTCTCACTTGGTAGCCGAGTGCAAACTACACTCGGAACCAGTAAATTTTTAAACGAATGAAATATTGCGTCATTTGAGAAGTTAAGTAGTTATGAATTGTATCGTTTGTAGAATTATGTCACCTGTAAAATTCATAATTTCTTTCTGTGTATTCTATAGGATTGGAGCCACACTCGAACGTTTGGAAACACCAGTTCGTACAGTTAGCGATTCTAATAGACATTTCAAAGAATGCAACAGGTAAATAAATTTGAGTACTATTAACCCTTTGTGCCAAACACTGTCGAACACTGTTTGTTTGGGCATACATTAGCATAACCTTTTCAATTTTAAACAGTTTTATCCCAAGTTGATAATAATTCTTCGGTTTTAGTATTTTCGCTCTAAATGACGGATTAAAATTTTAAACACATCTCAACCTGTTGTTCCAAAACCTTTACTGAGATCCGAACAAAAGTAAAAAGCAGTCTATTTTTATAGACCCTATTATTTGACTCTAAATTTGCGAAAATTGACTCAGTTGAGAACATGAAACATGAAGAGCATTCCGGTTTTGAGTTTTTGACTACTATTTTAGTACTTCTGGAACCGGGAGCTGGGAACCAGTGTAATTGAACACAATTCACTAGACCAGAAACTAACATAACCTATTAATTGAAACAGTTTTGAACCAAATTTAGAAGGATTTTTATGCTTTTTTGGGCTCTGTATGACAGATTGAAGTTTCATACACACTGCCCTGTATTTCCGGAACCAGAAGCCGGAACTGGGTACAATTCTAACATAATACTTTTCATTTTAATCCGAGTTTTAAAAGAATGGTTTAGCCGTTTCTGATTAATTGGAGTGATTTCCGTTTCGAAGCACATGAGCACTTTTCCGGTACTTACGGAACCAGGAACGATGATTCGGTGTACTTAAAGTCAACGTATTTGGTCATAAACTACCCATACCTGACGAATTGAAAAATGTTACGTCTATTAGAATGTATTTGGCTTGATTTTCCCGTCTTATTTATGAAAACACGCTCCTGAATATGGAACTTTTATACTTATCAACCTGTAATTCTGGAACCGGAAGTCGTATCCGAATGAATCTTGGTAGTGTTATATGGGGTTTGTAAGACCTTTCATTTGAATTCAAGCTTGTAAAAATTGGACGAGCGGTCTCTGAGAAAGTCGAGTGCACTTCGAATCCGGATGAAATTTAATAGCACGCTATTGGACTACAAGGCCTTTAACCGGAAGTTCTATTCGGGTAAAATTCAATAGCAACCTATGGGACCAAAAAACCTTTCATTTGAATCTATGTAAGAGAGAATCGGTCCAGCCATCTTCGAGAAAATCGAGTGCACATTTTTGTTACATACACACATAAGTTAAAAATCGGTTTTCACAGTGATTGCATAACCTTTCTATATGAGAATCGTGAATCCATCATGAATAGTTTCCGTTTCGATTCCCAAGCTTGTGATAACTATTGTTATTCAAAGAAGACAAAATTCATTCAATTCGCTTTCACATTTCATTCTAGATAAAACAAATCCGCTCATGTTAGGAACGGCAAAAAAACAAAGTACCACGGAGAAAATAAAGTTGTTTGCTGCAGACCTTTGATAAGTGAACTTGGGAGCTAAATTAAGGAGCGATTGCATCTAAAATAAAACAACTGAGTTTGCTTCAATTGGTTCCGCCAAAATGTTTTGTAAGGAGTTGGAAGAAATTCAGTTCGCTAAGGACAACCACAACGTGCATTATGTGGATCATAAAAGCTTCAAGTACAACATACCAATTCATATGGAAGATAATGCTATAGACCTACGAGTGACCTTTCCTCAGCCGCTACACAGAAAGAAATTATGTACTTTACACTGACATAATTCTACAAACGATACAATTTATAACTACCGACCTTATCCAATGACGCAATATAAAATTCGTACAGAATTCTTTAAGCACCGAGTGTAATGTGCATTCGGCTACCAAGTGCGGATGTATGGATTCATATGTATCAATTATTTACTAAGCTTATATGAGCATCATGTCTATTCTATGTTAAATTAACCATGCCGGTTTTTGCCTTTCTCCTATAAAAAGGTTATGCAATCACTTGAAAAACCGACTAGTGAAAATTGGCCCGGAGGACCAAGTGTCGTATACAATTCGACTCAGTTCATCGAGCTGAGCAATGTCTCTCTCTCTCTCTCTCTCCGACGAAATTGTTGCAAATCATTGCAATCATTCTATCAAGACTAGCATTTTTAATTCATAGTGAGTTAGTTTGAAAGTTACCCCCTTTCCAAGCATATGGCAAGTTAATTTACATTTTTGCGTACAACAAAAATATCAGAATGGCAGAAAGCAAATGATGCCATAATAGTAATAAGCAAACTATGTAAATAATGGAAAATTAAATCATAATCCAATATATAACGCATTAAAATATAAATAACACAGCAATATTTATCATTTTCAGTACAAAATCGATCGAATGGATTAGACAAACAATTTTCAATGCTTTACAAATGATAAGTATTCATTGATCCAACAAAATAGCAATGGCAAATTTATAATTCTCATTTATCGGGTGGTTGTACTGAGCCAATTTCTGTTAATTATGGGATTTGCAGTTTTTGATAGTATATTTTAATAAAACGAACCAATAAGCACACAGTTCGAAAAAATCTTGTGATTTTACATTTTATAAGATGCACAATTTATATTCAAGAATATGTAAAATAGTGTGGTTTGAAAATAACATGGCTTCAATTCGAATGAAATAAAAAACAAAAGATCGATAATAAAAGGTGATTTTTTAAGAGCTTGAGAACTTTTTTAAACAATAAAACGCATAAAATTTGCAAAATCTCATCGGTTCTTTATTTTAAACGTTAGATTGGTACATGACATTTACTTTTTGAAGATAATTTCATTTAAATGTTGACCGCGGCTGCGTCTTAGGTGGTCCATTCGGAAAATCCGCTTTTTTATCGACAAATTTTGTTCAGCGATGAGGCTCATTTCTGGTTGAATGGCTACGTAAATAAGCAAAATTGCCGCATTTGGAGTGAAGAGCAACCAGAAGCCGTTCAAGAACTGCCCATGCATCCCGAAAAATGCACTGTTTGGTGTGGTTTGTACGCTGGTGGAATCATTGGACCGTATTTTTTCAAAGATGCTGTTGGACGCAACGTTACAGTGAATGGCGATCGCTATCGTTCGATGCTAACAAACTTTTTGTTGCCAAAAATGGAAGAACTGAACTTGGTTGACATGTGGTTTCAACAAGATGGCGCTACATGCCACACAGCTCGCGATTCTATGGCCATTTTGAGGGAAAACTTCGGAGAACAATTCATCTCAAGAAATGGACCGGTAAGTTGGCCACCAAGATCATGCGATTTGACGCCTTTAGACTATTTTTTGTGGGGCTACGTCAAGTCTAAAGTCTACAGAAATAAGCCAGTAACTATTCCAGCTTTGGAAGACAACATTTCCGAAGAAATTCGGGCTATTCCGGCCGAAATGCTCGAAAAAGTTGCCCAAAATTGGACTTTCCGAATGGACCACCTAAGACGCAGCCGCGGTCAACATTTAAATGAAATTATCTTCAAAAAGTAAATGTCATGTACCAATCTAACGTTTAAAATAAAGAACCGATGAGATTTTGCAAATTTTATGCGTTTTATTGTTTAAAAAAGTTCTCAAGCTCTTAAAAAATCACCCTTTAGCAGCGCGACTTAAACAGAGAAACATTAGATCATAAGCTCACCGGTTACTCGACTGTACCACAGAAGCACTTATCTGTTTGTTGAATAATTGATACATATAAATCTATACAGCGGCCCTTGATACAGGATTGCAAATTACACTCGTAGCATGTAAAATTCTATGCGAGTGGAATATTGCGTCATTAGAAAAATTCAGTAGTTAAGAATTGTACCTTTTGTATCGATATGTACCGTTATTTCCAATCTTAGGGTCAAATGAAAGGTCTTATGGTCCTACCAAAAATTACTGCATATTTTCGGATACAACAAAAAATTAAATCGTCATTTAGAGTGCGATGGCAAAACTGTACAAAATCTTCAAAATCAGAATGAAAACTACACAGATAAAAATATTTTGTGATTTTACATTTATTTACATGCACATATTTGGAGCAGGCAATCGAATGGAAATTTACATTACAAAACGAAGCGGTTTGTAAATATACAGTCTTGTTCAATGAAAAACTAAATGAATTTTAATATAATTTTACATCAATCATGGTTTTAAATCAGGTTTTCGTTTCAACTGATGTCTATTTCATAGTACTATCGGTTTAAATGTCGTGTAAGTTTCATCTTTTCTTTCTGTGTAGTAGAGTTTGTACGTTATGTTAGTTGGGGGCCGTGCGAACCGTCTTCGATTATATCGGTTCTCGGGTTCCAGCGCCGGAAGTGCATATAACAGTGAACCCACTTCGTTTTCTTAAGGATGACCTACGCGAGGAAAGCACTATTTCATTCTGTATGTTATATCAGTTAATGCACAAACAATCCCTTAGTTTCTTTCAAAAATCGAAGAGAAAATTTTGGATAGAATACCACAATATTATACATGGGAAAGGCATCATTACACCACTAGGTGGATTAAAACAGGTTTTTTAAGAGCTTATTATTTTTTTAAACAAAACTGAATTCGTTCCGTCTCTAGGTGTTGATCACTCCCTGCATCTGTATTGTATTATATGTATATACCTATGCATTATTCTCACCTGAATCTCAATCTCACCACAACTAGAATATGTAAATTTACCTGTAGATTGATACGTGTAGAATAGCTCCCTCTGTTAACGTCATAATGACAGGTAGAATTAGAATACCATCTCCTTTTTTGTAAAACTTGTGACATGGTAATGACTACCTAATGACAGACTATGGAATATTCGGGTATATTAGCTAGTGCTATTGAATTTTGTGATGCAGTACTTTAAAAGTGATTAAACAGAGCGGAAGAAGTAAAGTAGAATTTTGCAACGTTAGAGTAACTTAGAAGTGTTTGGGATAAGCAAGAATGTCAACCAAAGAATTCGAAAAATTTTTGAATGGTCCTCTTATTTCATGGGTGAGTTGTTTATAACAGTTGTCGTACTCATAAGTCATTGTACATAATATATTCAAAACATTATATAATATGTTCTCGATGTATTCATTATATTTGATTCTGAACAGATTGGATCATGCCTTCCTCGACACGAGAAAATTTCTGAATACGAATTCCTTTTAGATGGATCAATTTTGCACACTGTGTACCTTCAAATAGATCCCGAGCCACAGTATCACCCAATTAAGTCGAAGAATGAAGATGACAGTGTATGGGCTACAAGCAGCCTACAAAATTTGGATATTGTGGTGCGAAATCTACAGTGCCTCTACGATGAAGAGTTCAATCAAATAATATTAGTTTTACCGGATAGTGAAATTCTTTGTCAGTCACCAGAATCGCTAGCAGGCTTGGAACATATGAAACTGTTGATAACCCTCTTGTTAGGGGCAGCTGTTCAATGTCCAAATAAAGAAATATTTATAGCTCGAATCAAAGAACTGGATTTGAATACACAACTTGAAATAGTAGATATCATTAAACAAGTCACAGACAGTGAAGCTTTGGTACTTACACGTGAAGCGCTAGAACAACTTTCTCCGGAAATCATGTGTCAGCATATAGCTCGGTTAGTAAAAGAGCGTGACCAATATCATAACAAATGGATCTCGACAGTTGAATCTGCTTTAGATTTAACGGACAGTTGTAGCTCAAAAATTCTAAAACAACATTCTAGTACAATGGTGGATCTAAGCGATTACAAGTTCAGACTGAGAAAGTTACGGCAGGAACTTGAAGAAAAATCGGAAGTAATCATGGAAATCAAGGAAGAGCTTGATGACAAAAGTAATCAGTTTGAAAAACTTCGAATAGAGAGTGAAGTTTGGCAAACCGAAGCAAAACGAGCAGCGGTTTATCGAGACGAGATAGATATTTTGCGCGAACGAGGAGAGCGAGCGGATCGTCTTGAAGTAGAAGTGTTAAAACTGAGAGAAAAACTACGCAACGCTGAATATTATCGTACCAGAGTAGATGAGCTAAGGGAGGATAACCGCATCTTGTCTGAAACAAAGTGAGTAGTTTCTAGATAATAAAGATTTAAATTTACTCATTAATCTACTATTACAGGGAAATGATAGAGGAACAACTGCTCCATTCTCGGAAACGCAGTGATCAGGTTCTAATTCTTGAGATAGAGAATATCAAACTCAAACAAATGCTGGATGATTTCTCACAGGAACGTGACAAGTACAAAAGTAGATTGCAAGATCTTTTAGAAGAAAAGGACAAACTGCAATTGGCGATAAATAACTTATTGTCTGGGTCTGACACAGTTTTTCAATCAAATATAGAAGAATGCATATCGTACAATGACAAGAGCTTATCTGTGCAGTTAAGCACCGACGCGCAGGTAAAATCTTTAATAAATATGTTCTTGAATGCAGAATGTTAACATTAGTTTTTCAAACAAATTTTATTTTTAGTCCCGTGCCATCAAAATGGAGTTGGAAAACATGCGTCTACTAGCAGCTTTAAACAATCATCAAGAATCATCCCTCCACGATTCACATCGACTGAAGAAGGAGAAAACCAAACTTACTCTTCGAGTTGAGCAGGCGCAAGAAAACAATAATCGATATGGATCAGAAAATGTAGATTTAGAAAATGTCTTGCAAAATGCATTGAACGGGAATAAAAATCTACAAAATGCTTTGGAAGGCATACAGCAAATTCAGAACAAACAAAATGAAGATTTTGAACAGCTTTGTCAAGCAGATTTTGACAGGCAGATAGAAAGCCTTACTAGGGACAATGAACGATTCCAGAGTCAATATGAGAGTGTCCTGCGAAAAACAATTGATTTGGAGCGATCGTTGGATTGCAAAATGGAAGAAATTCAGTTTCTAAATGAAAAATGTGAGGAGTATAAGAATCAACGAAATGAACATCTAGATCTGCACATGAAAGTAGCAACATTAGAAAAGTTGATCGGTATTCAGGCAGAGGATTTAAAAAAGTACAAAGAAAAGTTGGAACAAAAGGAAAATGAATTGAACGAAACTGTCATAAATCTCAATGAAAATAAGAAAGACATTGATAAATTACTGGTTCAGTTGAACAAGATGCAACTTCAAGAGACCGATCTTATACAGAATACAACACATTGTAACATCTGTCGAGAACAAAAACAACAAATCTCAGCAATGACGAATAAAAATGAAAATTCAAGTTCACAAGTAGAGGCTGAAAAAATCCTACTCTTGCAACAGATCGAAGACAGAAAGCAAGCCTATGCTACTCTTCTACAAGACAAATTTACGTTAGAATGTCTTCATGAGCAACTGACCAATGAATATGAGTCACTCAAGAGCAATAGAGAGATTGTAAAGAATAATATTCGGGAATACAAAGTGGAAAATAATGATTTGAAGGAACGATGCCTGGTACTTGAGAAACAGCTGGAAGACTACAAACTTCAGTGCGCATCTATGAAGGATGATGTTACCAATCTAAGAAATTTGAAATCAGAAAACTCAGAATTGAAGGACGACTTTCGATGTTTGTTTACAAATAGTGAACGGCTTCAAACAGAATTGAAGAATGTTGAGGTCGAGTACAGATTTTGCAGATCGGAGAACAATCGACTAAAACTCCAGAACACGGAGCTATATGGAGACTTGAGTAACAAAATAGAGCAGCTCATGAATCTGGAAATCGAGTACACAAAATTACACCAACGATTTGAGGTTTGTATTCTTTGGCTAGAGTCGAGCTATGTCCTGTTTTAATAATCTTTTATTTTTTAGATTATTGTCCAAATGAATTCTAATCTTGATACAGACAGGCGTACTCTCATGGAGCACGTATCACAAGTGTTGGCTCAGTACAACGAGCTTTTGCTTCATTCTCTAGAGGATAAACAGCACTATCATGATGAAGAGAAGAACTTCACAGATTACGTAAATAATTTACTGCGTCAAAAGGAAAAGTTAGAAGAGAAAATCATGGATCACTATCGGAAGCTAGACAATTGTACACCGAAAAAGTAATACATTACTGTTTTTTATTAATATCAAGGTAGCCATTTAACAATGTATTTCATATTCCACAGGAAAACATTCGGTCTAAATTTCGTCAAAAAAGTCCGCAAAGCAGGCACAGAATTAATTAATCGAGTTCCTAATCGGGTAAGAACATTGAACTAGTGTACAAGTTTTCCTGTTTATATTTATATTCCAATTTGACAGAATCGTCGTTCCTGTATTGATGAACCTAGAATGACGCTCGTCCAATTCGTAGTTGGATCGGAAACTGACGGAAACGTGTCGGATAACAGCACAGAGGAATCCATTCCGATAGCAACAGATGCTAATCTGTCACAGTAAAATTGGGTGCTGTTGCAACTGCATCGAGCGTCTTGATAGAAAAAATCATCTAGTCATGTTGAAAATGACCCTCTTCTAAAACGAAGTCATGTAATTCATTGAATTATTTAAATAAGACTTTCGTTAACTCAATTTATCTAATTTCATCCCATACGATAATCAGAGGATGAATAGACTAAGTTCTGTATGATTATAAGATAAAGTGTGAAATAGCAAGTACTATAATATTTTTGATTTAGGTGTGTATTTCATGAAATAAAATAATTATTCATTGCTGGTATATGATGCTTTTCTAAATATTTGGCTACGCTGTGAAGAACATTTTCAGTAAATTTATGATGTAGGTTTGATCAATTTAGTATCACACTAAGCTTTTACTGGTTGGTATCAAAAATATGCTGGAAACAAACCATAACGTCCGTTTCAGACGCATTTATTCTACACTTGTATGAGAATATACGTCAAACTAGGTATAAATAAGAAATGCTGATTGCATTGAAATGTTAGATTATTATAACTGTTTAGATTATATATCTTCGAAATTTCATAGCAATAATCATAGCAAATATTGAATAATTCACAGCATTATTTATTGCATATGGACCAGATGACAGATCACATGAATTACGACAGGACAGAGGATAAACAGCACTATCATGATGAGGAGAAGAATTCACAGATTATGTAAATAATTTATTGTGTCAAAAGCAAAAGTTAGAAGAGAAAATCATGGATCACTATCGGAAGCTGGACAATTATACACCGAAAAAGTAATACATTATTGTTTTTTTGCCTTTCTCATATAGAAAGGTTATGCAATCACTGCGAATACCGACTTTCGAACCGAGGCCCGGAGGGCCGAGTGTCATATACCATTCGACTCAGTTCGTCGAGTACGCAAAATGTCTGTGTGTGTAGGTGCGTATGTGTGTATGTAAGGTTTTTTTGCACTAACTTTTCTCGGAGAAGGCTGAACCGATTTTCACAAACTTAGATTCAAATGAAAGGTCTTGTGGTCCCATACAAAATTCCTGAATATTATTTGGATCCGACTTCCGGTTCCGGAATTATGGGGTAAAATGTGCAAAAAATTGTGAAAATAAGTGCACTAACTTTTCTCAGAGATGGCTGAACCGATTTTCACAAACTTAGGTTCAAATGAAAGGTCTTGTGGTCCTATACAAAATTCCTGAATATCATTTGGATCCGTCGTCCGATTCGGGATTTATGGGGTAAAATGTGCAAAAAAAAGAAAATATGTGTTCTTATTTTTCTCATAGATGGCGCGACCGATTTTCACAAACTTAGATTCAAATGAAAGGTCCTGTGGTCCCATGCGTAATTCCTGAATTTCATGTGAATCCGACTTCCGGATCCGGAATTATGGGGTAAAATGTGCAAAAAATTGTGAAAATAAGTGCATAATTTTTTTCTCAGAGATGGCTGAACCGATTTTCACAAACTTAGATTCAAATGAAAGGTCTTGAGGTCTCATAAAAAATTCCTGAATATTATTTGGATCCAACTTCCAGTTCGGGAGTTATGGGGTAAAATGTGCAAAAAAAAGAAAATATGTGTGCTAATTTTTCTCATAGATGGCGCGACCGATTTTCACAAACTTAGGTTCAAATGAAAGGTGCTGTAGTACCATGCGTAATTCTTGAATTTCATGCGGATTCGACTTCCGGATCCGGAAATATAGAGTAAAGTGGGTTAAAATTGTATACCATCTCTGAAAATGGGGAAAAATCTTAAACAATTTTCTAAATCGACCTCAAATCTTTTCCAATTGATAGTTTTTATCAGTAGACGGTCAAACAAACTGATTTCGGTTATTCTTTTAAGAATCGAAGAAAATTATTGTGAAGAATACTACAGTATTATATACGATAGTATGATTGATATGAGAAAGCCATCATTACACCACTAGGTGGATTAAAACAGGTTTTTTTATATCAAGATCGTCATTCAACAATGAATTTTAAATTCCACAGGAAAACATTAATTTTATAAATGCTCAAATACTGGGGAAAGTGAAGAATTCCAAGCCACACTTTGATTCTGGCTGATAACTAACTCGAAAATTTGAGAAATGGAGATTCAACTGAATGAAAATATTATGTTTTAGATGATAAATTACAAAAAATATATTCTGAATATATTCAGAAAACAAACAAAAATTGTATTTTGACGATAATTTAATGTTAATTCGCATGAAAAATCATTTAAGAATAAATTAAATACATTAGGGAGCATTAAACACAGTGCATTAGGGAGCATAACATACAGTACTGTAGATGTTTGCTTTGAATGTCGCGTGCTGGAAACTTTCATGTTGCCTACTATCCGGGCAGTCACACATGAATGTCGCGCAAACCATACAGATGAAAGTCGCATGTGACAGTCATGAGCGAGCGCTTCATGAATGTAGTGGCGACAGTCTTACTCGTATTAGGTTTTTTACCGTCACTGCTAACCTCAATCGGATGAACGCATTTTGACAGTTCAGCAGTACTGTTTGTAAACAGAAATTTCTTTTGTTTGTTTATTGACAAATTGGATCAGACCATTTACGGTCCGTATCGCCTAAATAAAGTTTTAAAACATTTGTTCACGATTGAATACGGTTCGTTTTTGATATTTATTAAATAAAAGTGACTAGTTGCAAAGTGTAAAGATGATTGTTTTAGATGTGCTCTTCAAATTTTTGTTTAATCTTTTTTGTAAACAGTACCGCTGAACTGTCAAGGATGAATACTTGTTCATTTGTGTCGTCACGATAAAAAACCTAATTTGGCGATGAATATAACGAAAGAATGATAGTCATCAATAGACCCGGCTGCATTTCTTTTCGGAGCGAATTTCATTTCTGGTAATTAACTTTCATGAAGAAATTCAAAACGGAGTCATTAGTGGCTGTTTTCATCTCGATGCTGTTACATGAAATGGTCAAATTTCATACTATTATTGCGAAAGGAAATCGCATGATTTGAATGGAAAAGGAAGTGAATATTGATCGAAAATCACAACATTTTAACATTTAGGGTTGCCAAACAGCGCATATTTTCAATTTTTGAAAAAAAATGTAAAACAGTAATTGATTGTAAAAGCAAGATCTCAGATTTTTAATACAATTTTTTTATCGTATGTGCATTGTTCGATATATAATATAATATAATATTTTTGGAAAGATACTGGTTTCAATATCCAAGATGGCGACTTCCGGTTCATCGATATTCGTTACAAACCATCACAATTGGGGTATTTTTCGAACGCTTTCGATGAGTAGACGTCAGAAAACGATGTTTGAAGTCGTTCAATTTCCAAGTTGGCGACTTCCGTTTTATCGATATTCGTTACAAACCATCAAAATTTGGGTATTTTTTAAACGGGTTTGATGAGTAGAAATCGAAAATCGATGTTTGAAGTCCCTTCAATATCTAAGACTTCCGGCATACCATTATTCGTTACAAATCATACAATATCAATCATTTTACTCATGAAATTTCATGAGAAGCCATGGTTCATGATTTCATCATTAAAAAATCGTGGTACCGGCAATAGATTTTTACCCGTGTAAGTATCGTTTTCAACTTCTACTCATAAAATCCGTTCATAAAGTGCACATATTGGAATGATTTGTAACGAATATCTATATGCCGAAAGTTGCAATTCTGGATTTTGAAACGGCTACCAATATCGTTTTTTGACATTCACTTATCAAATCTGTTCGAAAAGAACTAATATTGTGATAGTTTGTAACGAATATCGATATGCAGGAAGTCTCCATCTTGGATTTTGAAACGGCTCCCAACATCGTTTACTGACATCTACCTATCAAATCCGTTCAAAAAACACCCATATTTTATGGTTTGTAACGAATATCGATACGCCGGAAAGCGCCATATTGGATTTTGAAACGGCTTCCAACATCGTTTTTGGCATCTACTTATCAAATCTGTTCGAAACATATTCATATTGTGATGGTTTGTAACGAATATCGATATGCCGAATGTCGCCATATTGGATTTTGAAACGACTTCCAACATCGTTTTCTGGCATCTATGTTACTTATATGTTCGAAAAATACCCATATTGTGATGGTTTGTACCGATTATCAATGAACCGGAAGTCGCAATCTTGGATTTTGAAACGGTTTCGTTTTCTAACATCTACTAATCAAATCCGTTCGAAAAATACTCATATTGTGATGGTTTGTTGCAGATTGATGCGGCTTACATCGATCTTATGGCGGCATTCGACCGGGTAGATCACGGGATCCTTCTAAAGAAATTGGAGTTACTTGGCGTTTCTACTCGTGCAGTTTGTTGGTTCAGATCCTATTTATCGCAACGCTGTGTGCGAATTTTAATTGGCTCGGTTATGTCGGATGAGTTTCGAACCTTTCCGGAGTTCCACAAGGTAGCATGCTTGATTCTTGATCTACATAAACGATGTGTCTCTGCTTTTGCCACTGCATTGTCGATTATTTCACGCAGACGACAAAAATTTTTAAAATCATCAAGTGCCTTTCGGACTGCATCGAATTACAAAAAATGCTGAATGCATTCCAAAATTGGTGCTCTGGACTTTAACGCAGAAAAATGCAGGATTATTTCGTTCCACCGTAAAAAGGCTCCAGTTGCTTTCGATTACAAAATCTTAGGACGCTTCCTCGCCCGAACAGAGCACATTAAAGATCTTGGCGTGATTCTGGATCGTGAAATTACTTTCAAGTTACACTGTGACAATATCATTCGTTAAGGAAACCGACAACTGGGCTTCATCTTTAAGATTTCGTCCGAGTTCCGTGATCCTTTATGTTTGAGATCCCTATATTGCTCGCTGGTTCGGTCATTGCTCGGTTTTTACCTTCGTCTGATCCAACGCAGCTACCGTCATACGAGGACCGTTGCCGTTTACTACATCTTGAACCTTTGGAATTGAGAAGAACATATGCTCAAGCATCATTTGCTGCGAAACTGCTTCTGGGTAGTGTGGACTACCCTGCTTTACTCGAGCGACTAAATTTGTATACTCCTGAGAGGCTTCTTCGACAAAGACGTTTTCTGCTATTGGATACTCGTAACACACAATATGGTCAAAATGAGCCATTCAGATCCATTTGCAACGATTCAATGAATATGCCGAAATTTCAACGTGTCGTCTAATGTTCTTTATCTTAGATTACTTAATCGTTTTCGTTTTGTCTATCATAATAATGTACTTTAAGTTTTACTTTTAACATTATTTTTTTTATTCATTAAGACATACATTGTCAGATGAAATAGTAAAAAAACAACAATAAACAATAGCTCCGGAACCGGAAGTCGGATCCGGATGAAAATCAGGAATTCCGTATGGGACCGTGAGACATTTCATTTGAATCTAAGTTTGTGGAAATCAGTCAAACCATCGCTAAGCAAAGTGAGTGAGATCCATTTTGGTATATGACCACAATTTACCGGGAACCAGGATAGCCGGAATCAGTTTGTTTGGTTGCCTTCTGATAATGACTGTCGATTTGGGTACCTTTGAGACTAGTTTAGAAATTTTTTTACGTGCTTTGTTTCGCCGGTTTAAGTGACGGTGTACAATATTGAACACACTTTACCTTATAACTCCGGAACCGGAAGTTGATTCCGGATGAAATTCAGGAATTCCGTATGGGACCATGAGGCCTTTCATTTAAATCTAAGTTTGTCAAAATCGGTTCAGCCATCTCCGAGAAAACCTAGTGAGATTATTTGACACACATGCACACACGCCACACACACACACACACACACACACACACACACACACACACATATATATATATATATATATATATATATATATATATATATATATATATATATATATATATATATATATATATATATATATATATATATATATATATATATATATATATATATATATATATATATATATATATATATATATATACACGTCTCCGTTTTGTCCGGAGTGTGAGTATATTGAAGAAACACCTGAACATGTGATTTTCGATTGTCCCCGGTTTGCGGAAGTACGTAGGGAAATGCTTGCCTTAAGGGTGGATAATATATCTGTGGAAATGTGCGTGAAGAGGGCATGTGGAATGCAGTAAACAGAGTGGTAACACAGATACTCGCGGAGTTGCAGCAAAAAAGGAGAAGGGATCAGTGAGTAAGCGTCGGCTTCGTCGGGGAACTCTCTGTCGCGGTAGGCTAGATCCTTCGGCGGGGACTAGTCGAGTAGCCACCACAACACCGACTTGTGTCGTTGGGGCGCCAGCGATCCAGAAGCTATGCTCCAACTGGAATCGCCGGACCGACCTCGGCACTCTCTCGTGTGTCCCGTGTGGTGTAACAGGGGACTCGGTGTCGGGAGAGCCTCTTTCGCCGGGGAACTCTCCATCGGTGTAGTCTAGATCTTTCATCGGGGATTAGACGAGTAGATCGTGGCGTAGCACCGTTAAGATAGTCGGGGCACCAGTGAACCGGAAGCCATCCTCCAACCGGCATTTACTAGTCGGTTTTAACCTTTCTATATGAGAAATATACAATGGTTTTAAAAATATTTACCAGGCATAAATTACGCAAAAATGTTGGAAAACCTTGTAGAGGATGAGCGATTATGCAGAAACAGTAATCTGTATATAAGTTAAGCTGAGAATATTGCAAATAATAAAGATTTGTGGATTTTGACCTTGTTATTCTTTTCCGTGTACTTTGCATAGCTGAGCAACCCTGCTTTGTGTTCATACATGTGCACGAGATGTAGAAAGAGCTAAGCATAACAAAATGCGAGACAAGTAGATCCATACTTGATGTCCTTGTCACTCGTTCAATGAGATAGCATGGATTTGTGCTTCAGTTTTTAGACGAATATAGATGAGAACGGACGCGTATTTGTCTGGATCCTGTCGAGTCACGACAAACCTATGTAGTTTTCAAAACACAAAAACACTGTTGGAATTGCCATCTTACGATGTAAACAACAAAATCACTTGATACGGGAACCTAAGGCTCCGATGTCTCGCTATCGACAAGAGATGCGAGGTAAAAATTCAAATATCTACAGTCAGCAAGTATGTCTGGCAGCAATTTCTCTATAAAGTATGATACGCTAAACTGACTTGGCGAGCAAAAAAATTAATTTTAACGAAAGTCTGCGAAAAACTCGATTTTCAAAAGTCTGCGAAAGTCTGCACAACAAAAAATGTCTGCAACACTATATACGAAATCTGCAGATTTACAGACAAATCTGCAGATCTAGCATCTCTGCTATCGACTGACGCATCACTTCCAGATTTATTGACAGCTAATAATGTGAGGGGAAAGATGCTGGCATTATCAAGTCATAACAGTTCGGCGGAAAAGTTCGTATTGTTTAATAGAAACACACATTTTTTGCCAAAATTCGTTTTTATTATTCAACATAATTGCCATCAGAGGCGATACAGCGATTATAGCGATCTTAAAACTTTTCGATACCATTTTTGTAGTACGATTTGTCCTTTGCCTCAAAATAGGTCTCAGTTTCAGCGATTACCTCTTCATTGCTTCTAAAGCTTTTACCAGCGAGCATTCTCTTGAGGTCTGAGAACAGGAAAAAGTCACTGGGGGCCAAATCTGGAGAATACGGTGGATGAGGGAGCAATTCGAAGCCCAAATCGTTCAATTTCAGCATGGTTTTCATCGACTTGTGACACGGTGCATTGTCTTGATGAAACAAAACTTTTCTCTTCTTCAAATGAGGCCGTTTTTTCAAATTTCGACCTTCAAACGCTCTAATAACGCTATATAATAGTCACTGTTGATGGTTTTTCCCTTTTCAAGGTAGTCGATGAAAATAATAATAATAACCTTACCGGCCGATTGTTGAGTCTTTCCACGCTTTGGGTTCGGTTCATCGCGTGCAGTCCACTCAGCTGACTGTCTATTGGACTCCGGAGTGAAGTGATGGAGCCATGTTTCGTCCATTTTTATATATCGACGAAAAAAATCGGTTTTATTTCGATATAACAGCTCCAAACACTGCTCAGAATCATCAATTCGTTGTTGTTTTTGATCGATTGTGAGCTCACGCGGCACCCATTTTGCACAAAGCTTTCTCATATCCAAATATTCGTGAATAATATGTCCAACACGTTCCTTTGATATCTTTAGGGTGTCAGCTATCTCGATCAACTTCACTTTACGGTCATTGAAAATCATTTTGTGGATTTTTTTCACGTTTTCATCGGTAACAGCCTCTTTTGGACGTCCACTGCGTTCATCGTCTTCGGTGCTCATATGACCAGTACGAAATTTTGCAAACCACTTACGAATTGTTGCTTCGCCCGGTGCAGAGTCTGGATAACACTCATCAAGCCATTTTTTTGGTATCGGCGGCCCTTTTTTTCATCAAAAAGTAGTGTCTCATCAACACACGAAATTCCTTTTTTCCATTTTTTTCACAATAACAAAAGTAGCTTCACTCAAAATGCAATATCTCACAAACTGATAATCAGACAGCTCAGCAGTTCATTACAGTTTGAATGTAATCGTCACATTATCACAAAACCAATATTTCCTCTTCACAGATAGTCTGAGTGCAATTGAAGCCATTCGCTCAAACATGACTGGCAAGACTGAACCGTTTTTCCTGGGCAAAATAAAACAGTGCCTAAACGACATATTGAACAATAATTATCTAATCACTATAGTCTGGGTCCCGGCTCATTGCTCCATTCCTGGCAATGAAAGATATTTTAGCCAAACGTGGTGCTATTGAGGGTGAAATTTATGAGAGACCGATTGCTTTCAACGAATTCTATAGCGCGTCTCGCCAAAGAACACTTGCCAGCTGGCAAGCTTCTTGGGATAAAGATGATCTGGGTCGGTGGATGCACTCAATTATTCCGAAAATATCGACAAAGGCATGGTTCAGGGGACTGGATGTGAGTAGGGATTTCATTCGTGTGATGTCCAGACTCATGTCCAATCACTACACGTTACATGCACATCTCCTTCGAATTGGGCTCTCCGAGACTAATCATTGTGCTTGCGGAGAAGGTTATCGGGATATTGATCATGTCGTTTGGACATGCGTGGAGTATCGTGATGTCAGATCTCAACTAATAAATTCTTTGCGTATCCAAGGTAGACTATCCAATGCCCCAGTTTGAGACAGTCTTGCTTGTCGTGACGTTCCATACATGAAACTTATTTATCATTTCATAAAGAAAATTGGAGTTTCAATTTAATAAAGGCCCCTTTTAAAACTTAGTTCTGATTCCAGCTGCGTCCATGAGTTCAACCAATAGCTAAATTAGAATAAAAGTAATGTAATGATACAAATAAACTCGAAACAGTTTATGAATTTATCAACAAAATGTCTGAAAATAACAGCTTATTTTATAATTTATAGAAGTTTATCGTTTGGTTCAAATAATATTTCCGAGTAGATTTCATAATTAATTACGAGTTACCTAAGATGATATTTAAGTAATAAGAGGAATATGTTTTAATACATTCAAATCGTTGTGACTATGTTAGAATTAAATTAGGATAAAAATTTTATGTAAAAGTGATGCTACGGCGAAGAAAAACTTATGTAAATTGCCTTAAGAAATAAACGTATTTATGAAAATAAATAAAATAATCAGACAGCTGTCAAATTTATACACGTATCTTTTGAAGGTTGGTACTAACTGAAAATGGTATGGATTTAATTCTAGTGGCGCCCTCTCATAGAAACGATACGAACTTTTCAGCCGATCTGTTACATACACCCCACATTCTCTCTCGACTCAAAAAAAATTAACAAATCGATACGGAAAACCATCTACCATTGAAGAACATATTTGTCAAGATTGTTTTGATTCCATGCTTGTCGCTTCTCAAGTAACTCATTGGACGTTAGGTAACAAGCTCACAAAGAGTTAGTACCTGACTATCGTACGATAATTGTTGTATCGATACAGTTTTATAACATGTTTATTCAGTTCCACTGTCTGCGTCAATTGTAAACTAATTGCTAACTTTTCCTAGCTTATGCGAAGAAAATATTATATTTGTTCTAGAAAGTATTATATAAGATAAATGACATAAATGATGATGATCATTTTACCAATGAATCGAGTGTTCGATTTCAAATTTATAGCATTTCACATCTATTTAATGATCAATTTTGAATCAGCATAAACCATAAATGAAACATTAATTTAATTTCTATGATTGTCACTAATGAAATTATCTTGAACAGAGCAGTGAAAATTCCTCCAACTCAATTGAAACCGAATGTGAACGATCTCTTCACCCTCTAACACAAACAATCTTCGCTGACGTACCGAATGGGCAATTCAACCACCGTCAGTTGATCTCTTGAAATAACGAAATATCCCTTTCAATAGAATGAGGAAACGTCCTTCATATGAGGTTCTTCTAAACATTCAAATTGGTTCAAGATAATAGATGATAGCTAAAATATCAATAACAGAATAAACAAAAATTAGTTGTTTTTTTTATTAAAATGATATTTTTATTCAGGCCTATTTGCGTACAAGCTTTACATAGCCGATTGTGCAAATTTTTTCAATGAATAATTTTTTGTATTGGATCTCGTTGTCACCCTTTTTCTAGGGGGAGAGGAGCTTTCATTTCCCTCCTGCGTGGATGGAATTACCTTACGTAGTTGCATACGTACAACTCGCACGGATACCGGGGAACAAATTACGCCATACTTCCCTTTCGATGGGAAGAACTACACCGTACTGCGACGTTTTCCCGAACGTACTGATCGCTGGTCTGCGGGGGAAGATCATGCACGCATACTTCTATTGCATTGTCCACCATGTACACAGGGATTTTATATTTAACATTGTTATGATCAATACTGTGCACCTTGTTGTTAACCGAAGCGAATGCAGTAGCATCTCTTTCACGTTTGAACATAATGTACACACAGTTAGACGCCTTGTTGAATTGACTGTCACCTACATTCTTAGTGCTAGATGCATTCGTTTTTTAAGTAAGATTTCAATTTCATTTGCTGCTGGTCTAACTTTGCAGCGTTTGAAATCTATACAAATTGAATTTGGTCTTGTAGGCCAAGTTTCAGGTTTTGTTAAATCGTATTTGCCCATTTCGTACACTCTATTGTTCACTACACTGTATTGTCTGTGAGAAGCTATTTCGCTTGTGCAGTGCTTCCAGAGTTATTGACAGCTAATAATGCGAGGGGAAAGATGCTGACATTATCAAGTCATGCATACACCCCACAGGAATCTCATAAACCACTTGATTATTGCAGAGAGCACAAAACTCGCAGTTGGTTTGTTCGACTGTTATTGAAAAAATCAGATGAATTTGGACATCATACGAATTGAGGAATGGACGAGGGAACGTGGAAAGCCAGCCCGAGTCACTTGAAAAAACTTTTTTCCTTCTGAAAGTCTGGTACGAGTTTGATGCGCTCTTCTCAAACAAACCTTCAGATGGGTTCAAACCCGTTTAGCAAGGTTTTTCATCATTTGGTTGGATATTATATTTGTTGTGTGGAGGGAGTCTTGCATTCCCGTGGTATACGCGTAAGCTCTTCGGCTTCCCTTCCTGATTGATGATTTCGGGGCCACGACAAGACTACCTGTATTTCTTGCTAAATACTCAAACTGATAGTGGCTACACATAAATACAAGTGATAGGTGGTTTTTATTTTATTTTATATCATCCGTAAATTCATTTTTTCTGCTGAGTGGATGACGAGTGGATGTACTATAATTTCTCCCATATCATCGTGCCAACGTCACTGAGTATGTTTGACACAGATTCAAGACATTCTTGAAACATATATTCAACTGGTGAATTACCTTTTTTATGAATTGAGTCATATGTGGATTTACTTAATTTTTAAACTTCATAATGATTTGCTATGTATGGGAGAGGTGACGATTAGTGCGCACCTAAACTTTTTGAAGTATTACAAATAAAATATTACTTTTATCAAGATCATAAACACGTCTACGAAAACATAAAACCTTGTTTTCAATATCCTCAAGTGAACGATTACAATTATTATGTTACTTACGAGTATAAAAGCCCCAAAATAGTCATGTTTTGTTCCTAATAGTGCGCAAATTAAGGTAATAGTGCGCAGTGGTGCACAATTATGCGCACAATGAATTTTACGTAGAATTCAAATACTCGAGTTTTCCGTAATACTCGGAACACTCGAGGATAACTTCGTTTGAGTCGAAAAGCTGTTACTAAACCAAAGAAAACGTGATTCTATTACAAATAAATATAAAGCTTATTTTCTAATGACAGATTTCATATTTACGTCTGTCGTAAAAAAAACTCGGCGGCAACCAAATGGATTTTATCCCGGATCCGGGATTCCAATACATGCACACGCCGGCAGCTCAGTCATCGCCGATGAGGAAAAAAAACGTTCCGGATAGTCCCGTCCCGGAATAGTGCGAATAGGCTTTTATTCTGTCTCTCTACCTGACCTGACCACCGCTAATTCCTAAAATAATTTGTCTTCGTATATTAGCCAGCTTATATGTTTTCCAAAATTATATTTATTTCAATTAGTGTCCTGTTCAAGTCAACAAATATTGGAATTAGTTTTGCAATGATGGTCTTCCAAAACTTCGACCAGTAACAATAATAACATATTTATTATTTATTTGACTCTTATGTTCAGAATTTAATGTTCGTTTTCTGGACAAAGAATTGACACAAAACTTTAAAATCGTATCTCCCAGTAATTGCCCATTGGGTTGTTATCGCCCATATAGGATGAAGTAGTGCCCGCAGGCAAAGTCTTGGCATTACATTCCTTTGGTGGAATTTCGCCTTTCTGTTTCAACAGACTTCGCAGCCGATTCTTAGTATACAGAATCATTGCATGGCTAGTACTATGGATCCTACTGACACTAAAAATCCTTCCAGGTCGAGACTCGAACATACGACAACTGGCTTGTAAGACCAGCGTCCTATGCATTGAACCGCCAACCCGGGGTGCCCGCAAGTGATCTGAAAGTATTACTGTGAGAATTGCAGATTGAAATTGCTCCATGTACAGATACCAATTTTGGATCGATAATTTCTAAAACTCATCAAGAACAGCACTTGACTTGACTTGAAAAATAAATACTCTAGTATAACACTTACCCTTACACACTATTCTCATACAGTTGTTTTACACAAATAAATATTATAAAAGTGCTTTGGTATACCACGATCCAATTTTCCAGAAACACGTTTTTGAAAGATATCATTCCTATCGGTTAATCTGTAAGAAGTATCACATAAAATTGAAAGGAAGCAAAGCTTTCCAAGTCACTCTATGAGGTAAACTTAAAATGTTACGGATAGAATTGTATTGAACATTTTTTTGAACACACTGTCCGTAAATGTTATCATTATTGAGGCGATTTTTACATTATCAAGTACATATCATATCCACATTGAGCTAATAAATGTTAACAAATATTTCTGATTCCTTGTGTCACAAGTTGTCATATTATCATACTATCTAATATACTCAAAGCGAGTTTTCACTTTCCAATGTTTTACTCTCAATAGCTTACAGAATGTGACTTTCGGTGTAGTGCAACATAATTATTTATTGTCATACGCCCTAATTTTATTACAACAAGTTTCATTTTGCGAAGCTGACGTCACCACAATTATTGACTCAAGTACCTGTATTAAATAGAGAAATAGTCTTCAATCGCAAACTTCTGAACAAAACATTGTCAAATGTGCAATTTGTTGTGGTTGAATGTTCCCCAAATCACAAAGACTAATACAAAGGTTGTTGATTCCTTCAAATTTACTCAGTAACTAAAACTGGCTCATTCATTTGTAGAGTTCAACCATTTTTGAACAATTAATCTGAACAGATTTTTATAGTAATTCCTAATCTAAGGCTCTCGGTAGACAATGTAAGTTGTACAAAATAGATTGCATGTCTGTTTGTGATTTGTGGTAAAAATGAACTAATTTCATACATTTTTCTTTATATTGACTAGTGGTTTTGTAACCTGTTAGCTGATTTTCATATTGTATTCCAGTTCCTTTAACAGAGTTAAAAGTCTAACATGTTTAACCAGACTAAACCAAACTGGCTCTATTTTTCATTCATCACATAATAATTGCTACATTATTTACAAGCGAAAAGTATCGGTATGTTACTTATCCTTTTTGGTTCACATACTGATACTGAATAAGTCTCTCGTGACGGAGGATTCGTTTGACGGTAGGAAGTACGTTTCGCTCTCGGTGTCATCCACCAATAGGCCGTGCTAGTCGCGAAGGTCGAAGCACTCACTGACAAATCGTCCCAAGGTGTGATAAAGATGTGGTCGAACACCAGCTAGACTATGGTCCTCGTCTGGGTAGGTCTGCAGAGAAAAATGGAGATGCACTCAGTCTAAAGCAAATAATCACTGACTATAAATAATTAATTACCACTAGTTTAAATTGAATATCGTGAGTTTCTAGTGCTCTCGATAACTGCATTGCCTGTTGGTAGTGAACATTATCATCGTACGTTCCGTGAATCAACATGTAGTTTCGATTTCGAAATTTGGAAAACAATGCGGTTAGTCGCGATTGTTCATAGCCTTGAGCATTGTCTTTCGGTAGTCCCATATATCTCTCGGTGTAGATGGAGTCTATGAAGAACAGTAATTTTTCATAAATCAAATAAATAATATTAAATAAAGCCCTTTCACCCATACCATAGAACGTCCAATCCGTCACTGGGGCAACCGAAACAGCACATTTGAATACATTCTGATCATCCTTAGCTAGTGCCATAGCAGAAGCATAGCCACCATAACTCCACCCCCAAATTGCCATCCGTGATGGATCAATAAAATGTAATTGCTCTGCTAACTTCTTGGCGGTAGTGATTTGATCCTCAACTTCAACTGTACCCAGATTGCGATAAATTTGGAACAGTAATTTGTCTCCGCGAAGACCAGAACCTCTGCCATCGATTTTTGCGTATATAACCGACCGGTTTGAGCTCAAATGGTGACCCCATCCAATGGACCACGAACTGGTTACTGAGTTGGAATTCGGTCCTCCATAGACATCTACCAGCATAGGATATTTCACTTTGCCACTAAGATCAGCTCCCGGTGGAAGAAGAAGCATTACTTTTGAAGAGAATCCGTTACCGAGATCGATTTCATAATACTTAACAGTTGGAAGGGCTTTATTTTCCAATCTTTCACGAAGTTGGCTGTTAGATTCTAGTGACTTTACCGGTTTTAAGGTTACAGCTAAAATAAAGAACGGGAATCGTAATTTTAGTTCAGTCGAAATAACTATACTAGGCATGCCTGTTAATAATATGGGATTTATTAATAGAAATAAATTTTTTAATTTTTCAATATATTTAAGGCGCACTACTTTAGCTCTAAGACGCCGAGGACATTTCTTAATAGTACTTTGATGATTTATGATTTTGATGAGTCTCCAGTTGGTGGTCGTCAGTAGCTGATGAGATGGATTTTACATGGGATAGTCCAGATGACGTAGGTATTTATCGATCGTGGCTGCATTTGTTTGTTTCTGTGGGACAGCAAGAAACACCCCCAGGTTACGAAGGCCAATAGAAATACATGTTGATGGTAACTAATAGGTTCGAGATATTGATTTCAAGTAGACGCCTTTGAAAGCTATGATTTTTTCTTCTTTCCGCATCAATACCATCGAGAATACCACGTCTAAATAATTCTTTGTCTTTTTAAGTGAACCATTTGTAAAGCCATCTTTTCACATCTTCATAGCGCGTGCGATATCGATGAACATCTCATCTGAGTTCCGACATGATGTTTTCGACCGCATTTGTTTTGCTGAAAAATGACTTTCTCTGGTTTTGTGCAGTATTCTGGTCGTTTCAAAAGCAATGCTGGATTCAATTCCATCATTTACTTTCGGTAGATATTTATATTTACAGATCTCTCTGTTTTGAGAAGGTTGTAATGAATTGATCGCACCAAGTCTTTCGCTCGACGCGTAATTGGGAAGTTAACTACCGCGTGAACCCCTAAAACCCTTCCTGTATACGCGTCTGATTGTCCCATATTATATAGGATTTCTTATATATACGGTAGAAATGCGCAGAATAATTTACTCTCACACTCGATTAGGTATTGCAGTTAATGCCGTTGGATGATCGTGGTCAACCCATGATTTTATGCGCTTGGGATTATAAAGATAAACCCAATTCTCATCTTCCATCACGATTCGATACAGGAAACTCTTCGTTTCTTACTTCAGGAATCAGAACGAATTGGCTGAAGTGGCACGTTTCCCTAGTTATGTGGAGATTTGTGCCTTGCCGTAGCTTCTCATCAGTTTCCTGATGGGAAGGGAAGGATAAAAGAAATATGAATGGAATTGTTGAATAGGTGAGATGGGAAAACTGCACACAACATAAAGAAACAAATCGTTCTGCATCCCCGAAAGGATGATGAACGATCTGCAGGTGCCAAAATGCACAGTTAATAAAACCTCCAACCCCCGAGAGGATTTAGAGATTTCACAAAAGCGACATCATTCTACATTTCCGGAAGAAGGCAGAACATTTCGCAGTATGTATGGACAGAAGTAAATTCGGCATCCTCTAAAGGATGCCAAATAATCTGCTAAAACCTTTTTAAGGACAATACAGGAGAAATTCATTCATTCCAGAAAGAACGATGAACCCTTTTAACTATAGATCCTTACCACATTGGGTGAAAAGCGATAGAATAACCTTCATTTTAGCTCCGCATACACAGACTCAACCGTGTATGGGGAAGCAAAAACCCTGACACGAAGTTGCGTCAATGCGGGACAGTTATATATCAAATGATATGAAGTACGTAATCACATTCACACAAATCACATGAATAATACTCAGCACGTTGAATAGTAGCCATATGATAATTGAGTATGCAATGTCCAGTAAGAGCTCTGGCCAGCAATGCAATGCAGGAAAAATGCAGTAGACACTTTGACTTTTTCAGAATTAAATCAGGTAAAAATGCTTTTGTCTGAACGATAGTTTGCAAGCTGCACCAGTTGCAGGCATGTTTGGATGCAGCCCAAGAACGAATCTTGTGCTCTATCCAACTAGTTCAAAGTGGTAAATCTGGTTCAGGATCAACAAAATCATTCGTCGCACCAGCTCTAGCCAACTCATCAGCCCATTCATTTCCAGTAATACCAGAATGGCCGGGTACCCATAAGAAGTAAACATCGTTTAAAATGCTGAAGTCTTCAATTTGAGTTCGACATGCGATCACTAGATTCGACCGTGAATCATTCGAACTGAGTGCTTTTAAAGCTGTCTGACTGTCGAAACAAAAATAAATGAAGAGCCGATTGTATTCCACACAAAATCGCGTGGATTTCTGCTTGGAACACAGTACTGTCGCGACCGCCTTTGGGAATAAATTTGACAATTATTTCCTGTCAAGCTCTTGGAATATATCCTGACGCAAGACTGAAAGTAAGTATTGTCTTCAAAACAAGTTTTAAATGTTCATCCTGGGAAAACTCCATCCTTTCCAGAAGAGTTGTATGGAGCAAAATTCTCAACTGCCCATTTGTCCGATTCAATCGTCACAACGCTTCGAGCAAGGGCCCAAGAATCGTAACTACCCGAAACTGTCCTTGATGGGTCCATACATCTTGGAAAGTGAGTGTTAAAAAGATAATGAAGTACATCACCTTCATCAAACAAGTACTCACCTTCTGAGGTTCTGAAGAAACCGACATTGAAGTCCTTAGACTTCGAAAGTAACTTATTTAATCTACTAGCCTCGTTGAGACTAGAGACATTTATGCAAAGGCTTTTCCAACCACTTCGCTCAGACGATCGAAGAGCATTTTGGTAAAACCTTCGAACCGACTCAAATGCCACCGACCCATCTCTGGGTCGGTGGTTTCAAGCTCTTCTGCATAGTATCCTTTGTCTAGCAAGTTCAGCAGTCCACCAAGGAGTTTCTGTAGTAGTTCGCACAATCCGAAGTGGACAAGCCTCTTCATATGCTGTAAATATGAGTGAGTTTGTCTCGTCGTCTCGTTGTTGGTTGGTACCCGAAAAATCTAGTCGCCAAACCCTCTTCATAGATTTCCCAGTTCGTAGATTTGGGATAACGATATGTGACAATATCAATTTTAATGTTTGAATGATAAAAACCTGTTTTAATCAATCTAGAGGTGTAATGATGCCTTTCTCATATTACTCATAACATCAAAAATATTACTGTGGAATTGGCAAAAACTGTACATTAAATAGAAATAGGAAAGTTTGGTCGGACTTAATTTAACAAATTCTACAAATCCTGTTTACCCTGTAGTTCCGGAACCGGAAGTAGTATTCACAACAAATTTAAGAATTCCATATGAAACTGTAAAACTTTTCCTTTGAACCTATAAGTTTGTGAAAAACGATTTGGCCATCTTGAAGGAAAGTGAGTGAGACCCTTTTGCAGTTTTTCTTCCGAAACTGGATTCAGATGACCGGTATAGCCTAAGTTGCTTTGTTTGCCAGCAACAAATAGGACTTAAAAATTGGAACAGTTAAAGCTAGACTAATTATCGCATGCTCTATTTCGAATAAATCAATTAAAAGAAATCTAACAAACGAAGCGAACCTGCGTTTCTGTTACTTCTGCATATGTAAGTTAAGCTAAACAGCATGAATCAGCAGCATAAAACATGTAGTAGGATTATTATTTTTATTTTCATTATTGACATCACTACACCACCGGCACGGTAGTACTGCACTACCGGAAGTTAAAAATCTATATTTTTTCAAATAATTTTAATTTATTGACATTTGTTTAATCTTTCGGTCGTACTGATCATAAAATAGCTATAATTTTTATCAACCGCAGCACTGTGTTTTACCAATATTACACACTAGTAGCAGACATCCGTAACCGTTTCGATTTCTTCATAGCGTGTACGAAATAGAATAAAGCACTCATCGTTTGTTTTGTGTTTTCTTCTTCTTTCGGTGTGGTAGGTATTGTCGTTCTATATGGTGATTCGAAAACTTTGAAAATCGGTTCAAGCATCGCAGAGAAATCGAAGTGAGTTCTATTTTTTAAGTTTTTCTGTACCACTTTCGGTGCTTCCGGTACTGCAAAAGGTGGGACCAATAGTGCCGAATTCTTCTTTTATGCCCACAAACCAACAAGCTCTGCAAACCAGAAGAATTTATCAGACAGTTTTATGGGATTTGTACCTGTTTTTGACCATCGTTCGTGAAAAATACTAATGAAATAATTTTTTATATAAATCTAGGAAATGAAAAATGCCATGAAAAATAAAACATTTATTTCAGAAAATTAGCATAGAATTTTAACGACTGAAAATAAAAAGCAACTAATAACATCGTGGGATCTCGAAGCCTCCAGAGATCGGTTTGTTGTCATTGCCATTCAACCGAAGCTGAAGTCGAGATCCGAGAACTCCCACAACACTACCGATGCAGGTTGAGTTCGCATCACATTGGTCCAGTGTCTCTAGTTTCATACTGATTCTGAACTCGTTTTTCGGTGGACCAACGGCCTGTTTGAAGCATTCGACAGGAGCGGCACACTTCCGGACTCACGCAGGCACTCGGTCCAGTTGAACACATGGAAACTTTCATACTGGAATGGTCCGGTCGATGTAGTAAAAAATTGTAAATAAATAACATTTCTCGCAAATATCTACACTACTCCCACTTTGAGGGGCACTGTTCACGATTTTCAAAATCGAGTTTTTCACACTGGAAATTCACGTAGATTGTTTGACGTTTGGTCAATTCACGTAAATCTTATGTGATGACTCTATTCATTTTAGGGGATGTTCGTGTAACATTCAATTTCTTCACGTAAAACATTCAATTTGACATTTGAAACCAGTTTACATGATTTTTCAAGTGAATCGAACGTGAATTTTTTATTGAGTGTGATGTTAAAGTAAAAAGCCTGTTTTAAATACACTTCACCCTATCACTCGGATCCGGATGAAAATCAGGAATTCCGTATGAGACCGTGAGACCTTTCATTTGAATCTAAGTTTGTGAAAATCGGTCAAACCATCGCTGAGAAAAGTGAGTGAGATCCATTTTGGAATATATGGCCACTATTTCCAGTGATTCCGGAACCGGATACCGGGAACCAGGATAGCCGGAATCGGTTTGTATAGTTCCCTACTGATAATGGCTATCGATTTGTGTAGTTTTGAGACCAGTTTAGAAATTTTTTACGGTTTTTGTTTCGCCGGTGTGACGGTGTACAATATTGAACACACTTTACCTTATAACTCAGAAACCAGAAGTCGGATCCGGATAAAATTTCACAGTAGCTTCAAAGATAATATAAGCTTTAATTCAAATCAAGATTTGCGAAAATCGGTTCAAGCATCGCTGAGAAATTGAAGTGAGTTCTATTTCTGGAGTTTTTCATCACCACTTTCGGTGCTTCCGAAACTGGAAAAGGGGGGACCAGTAGTGACGAATTGAGTTTAAACTAGAATTAAGCAAACTAGAAAAAAATTTCAGAGAGTTCTAGGGGATTTGTACCTGTTTTTAACCATCGTTCGTACAAAAATACTCATGAAATTGGTAATTTACATCTTTTCACTCTTTAGTTCCGAGTCGAATCCAGATAAAATATTTTACATAGTATCAGAAAACAATAAGACCTTTCATTTGGATCTTAATTTGCGGTTGAGCTGTTTTAGAGATAATCGAGAGCAAATTTTTTCTCAAATTCTCACATATTACCATATAACTCCGGAACCGGAAGTCGGATCCAAATGAAATTCAATAGCAGGCTATGGGACCATAATATCTTTTATTTGAATCTTAGTTTGTTAAAATCGGTTTAGCCATCAATGAAAAAAAGTTAGAGCATATCTTTTTGGCACATATCATCCTATATCTCCGGAACCGGAAGTCGGATCGAGATGAAATTCAATAGCAGGCTATGAGACCATGAGACCTTTCATTTTAATCTAAGTTTGTGAAAATCGGTTCAGCCACCTCTGAGAAAAGTGAGTGCATATTTTTGTTACATACATACATACATACACACACACGGACGGACACACACACCCAGACATTTGCTCAGTTCGTCGATCTGAGTCGAATGGTGATTGCATAGCCTTTCTCTGTGAGAAAGGCAAAAATGGCTCAATAATTTCGACGGTGAGCTCATTCTTGTTTGCAGAGACATCTCTTGAAAAAATCCCGCATTATGTAGTGGCACACCTGGTATATCTGGTACACTAAAATTAACTCACCCTTATTGTTGTAATTCCACTCAAACATTTCGCTCCAAGGAACGTTTGGTCCCTTAGCTTCCAGTATCAAAAAGTTACCTTTTTTACTCATCTGTGCAGTGAAATACTGCTGCTCAGGGCTTGAACCAACTACACAGCTCAAACATTGCGAAACAGATCCTTTCTGTCCTAAAATTGCATACACATGAAGTACATGCGAATCCTGTTCCGTGTTAGCTGTGTAAAATATCAAATTGCTCTCTGAATCCCATTTCAAGATATCTTGCACAACGAACTTCCCTTTAGTTATGGCTTCACTGCCGTTAGAGGCAGTTGATATCAACATTACATGCCGATTCTGTTCGGACGATGAGATGAGGGCAAACTGTGACCCATCCTTGTTGAAAATCGGCGAACTAAACAATTCCAACCAACCACCATCACTCTTAAATTCTTGTACCTCGCTGCATATGTTGCTTCCATCGCACGACTTGACTATAGCGTGGTTCTGAATCCGGTTTTTCCAAATCGATATTACACGATCATTGGTTGCCCAACCAACGGATGTAATAATATGATCTGCTTCTGGTGTTATCAAAGCCATAGGAGGATCAATCTCGATTTTAGTTGTTGGATTTGCTAAATCAACTTGATACAAGCGTACTACCGGGTTTGGCGTTCCAGATTTCGGATAGTGGACAGCAAGCTCGTGCGGGTATTGGTATCCTGGAATTCCAGGTGGGCCGTAGATAGGAATCTTCATAAGTCGTGTATTCTCATCGCTAAACTTAATAAAAGCTATCTTTTTGCCGTCCGGTGAAAACCATGTGGCAATATTAGTAGAGAATACTTCCTCTTCATACACCCAATCGGGAATACCATTATAAACGCTAAGAGCACCATCGTCAGTTATTTGCACTTCCACTGCATCCGGTGATGATTTGTAGTAAATATTGTTTAAATGTACAAAAATTAATGCGTTCCCCACGGGGCTCCACTCAACGACATTCAGCTCCTTCTATAATGTGTAAAGTGTTCGATGGTTCACTATGAAACAAATTCAAATCATTATTAAATTTACTCACCCGTTTGCCTCCAACATTTATGGGGATCACTCTATTTTGTTCCATGTCCACAATATCGTAAACAGCCAAAAAACTGTGACGAAATATCTTGCGATAGTTCTGCGCCACTAGCAAATATCGCTCATCCGGTGACAAATCGAACTTGAACCCCTCCAGCAAATCTAAATGATTCAATCCGAGCAGAGTCTTCGTCTCGTTCGTAATCGGATCGTACGCAAGCACCTGTCCCATTTCATCTCGTGTTATAATCTTCCCACTCGGGGTCCACGTACCTCCAAAATCTCGTGCGACGAACTTTCCGGTTAAGAAATCTTCCAGTGTAATGGGATCCAAGTGTTGAACGATTGGACTGCTATCGCCATTATCGGATGAATCGTTGCCGGTGAACACTACGATCAACGTGATTACTACGGCGAGTAATATTGCAACTCCACCGCCTATAAGTAGGTATTTTTTGGTATTCCGTTTTTTTGAGCCAACAAGTTCCTGCAATTTTTAATGAAAAATAAAAACATTCAATCATTTGGTTTGAACGTGAAATAAGTCATTTAATACTAATAGGATTCAATATGTTTCGTTGATAGTAGCCATTCACGCCATACATATATCAATCAGTTGACATACGTATCAGTACATGACTATCTTTATCGTTTACTAAATCCCATAGACAGTACATACATTTTAAGAACCCACCATTATCAGTTGAAACCGCAATTCAATTCTGATAACTGCTTTTTCTTCTTTCTTCTAGGTGGCGTCACCTCACTTGAGATGACGCCAGTTGGTGGCCGACTATAATTGCCAGATATCTGACTTCGTAAAAATATCATTGTATATTCACAATTTTGCTTGAGCACCTGATGTTTGCAAAGTGGGTACCATGTATTGTTACAACATGTATTGATCGTTACGATGGTTAAATTCCATGAATTGAAATAAGAATTGCTACCGCAATTCTTTTTTCCCTTTTTTTCTTTTTTTCTTTTTTTCTTTTCACAAATTAAAAAAAGGATGATGAGGTCATTGCTGAGACTGTAGCGTTTTTCGAAGCTAAATAGAAATCATGGTATAAAAATGGTGTAGAAATATTGGAATGCCGAAGGAATAATTCTATCGTTCCTCATCAATAGGACCTAGTAGCAAATGTAATTTTCCTCTTTACTTTCTCTTTTGATTACGGAGTCAATTTCTTCAATGTTTCCAATACTAATCGGAAGTGTGAGATATTGACTTCACAATTATGCGTCAAATATGAAGTTAATCCAGCAACTCGAGTAAGAATAAGTAAACAATGAGACACTTATAGTTAGGCTCTTTTGTACTGGAACTAGAGATGGGCAAAACAGTTCATTTCAAAGAACAGTTCAGCACTGCAGAGTTCTCTCAGAAGACCTAGTTCTCCAGAGCCGCTCGTTCGTTCTTTTGATAGTTGGTATGCTTGTGCAAGCACTAAACGAGAGCTTAGATTTGTTAGATTAAGCGAACAAAAAAAGTGAGGTTTCGTGATGACGCTTTCTTATTAGAGAACTATCGTTCCAAAAAAAAAGAATCATTGATCATTCATTCTTTCACAAGAACTAGTTCCTTTGAACCGTCCACGATCGCATTGCCCATCTCTAACTGTAACGATATAATAGAATTGTTTCTAAAGGAGAATAAAATCGAAATTTGGAATAAATTGTCGTTTTATTTGTCATATCATGGACTTTTTGATCAACGTGTAAAGTCATAGTTACCGGTGAACCTTACTTAAAGAAATACTCTAAGAAACTATTGGTTCAAGAAATTGCTCTCGGAAACCATTTATTATCATCAATAGGATAATTATACCAATATTTAATCTCATCATCCCATTCATGTTTCCAAGAAGCAATAAACTATTTTCATATAGGAATATAGGAATGAATAGTGGACATAGGAAGATTAAGTACACGGCTTCCTTACAGGTTGATGAAAAAATACAAAATTAAATTGCCATTTTTTTGCGCGTAAAAACATTATTACGCACAATCGCTTCAAATGCGCACAAATTCTGAATAAATACACACGTTTTATTTTTTTTCTATATTTGAAACACAGATAAAACGCTGCTGGGGCTGCCAGTTTATTTTGTTATAATTTCTAGATTTAAATTTTAAAACTGCCATAAATTCTGCATCTAGAACTAGAACACTCCTGAACATGCCCTAATCATGCGAAAAACATCAAAACAATTTGCAAACAGTTTCAACAAGACTGTTTTTAGCTTTTTAATGGATTGTTTTGCATTGACACTTCTCATGAATTTTTGGTTAATAAATTTGTCAATAAAACCAATTTCATTTGTGTTTTCTTTGTGCTGTACTTCAGTAATGATGGTGATAGGTAAATAGAAACAAATCTTCTGATTTAATAACAAAATTAGTTGTCAATGAGAATTTCGTGTTGGATTGAAATATTTCTGGTTTTTGTGCAGGATATTCGCCAACTAAACACATTCTCTAAAAATAATTTTTTTTTTCAGCAAAGTTAATTCTCAATTTTAACTAATTTCATAGTTACTTTGGAAATTTTGTTGTTAAAATCAATCGCTATTTGAAATTCTAGTTTTTGTTTTGTCGTGAATACGACTTTACTATGAGCGCCTTTTCGAAATTAGCCATATGAAAGAATGGGCAGAACTTAAGCGTGAATATCTCGACTTGTATCAATGGCAGCAACATAATTATTTCAATATTTCATCAAAAATATGATCAGGAATTTAGGATAATATTTGGAACAGTGTGAGATAACCACAAACAACTCAAAAACTAAGTTTCCTCAACATTTGAAAACAACGCGGAAAACTCTTTACTTTCGTTTGAGTTTTTCGCGCAAGGACGACAATTTAGAATTTATAAAAACGTTATAAAAGGGGAACCGTGGTCGAAAATCGATCATTTCTTTTTGTGCGTTGGATGGAAGCGGACGTTAACCGAGAAGACGCATTTAAACAGCGGCATCGGAGAGCGCACCTTCATTCGTCATCTAACACTCGATGTGGATAGACGAATAACCTACTACGACTAATTTCGATTTTGTTTTATTGTTTATTCGCAGTTGTCTACCTACCCAAGCTATGGGTAAAAACCGCCATAGATCCGAGAAGGATCCAAAGGATGCTAAGCGTCTGAAGCCAAGTGATTAGGTAAACGACCGTTTGCTGAGTAAAAACCAATATGCTGATCTGCCAGTTGATGTCGAAGAGGAACTGCAGAAGAAGGAAAAAATGCCGCCTTTCTACCTGAAGGGCTTCCCACCAACTCTACGCTCGGATTTCAACACACTGATCAGCAAAGGACTACAGGCAACAATCCGTTTATGTACTGAAGGCTACAAAATAACTGTCCCGGCTTTGAACCACTACAAAGGAGTGGAATGTTATCTGAAGCAGACAAAAGCGGAATACTTCACACACGATATTGCCGCCAACAAACCTATGAAGGTTGTACTTCGAGGACTACCCGACATGATGGAAGCCGAACTAAAGCAGGCACTGCCGGAGGCTGGACTAAAGCCTTTGATGGTGTTTAAAATGAAGCGACAAAATACGGACAAAAAGTTTAGAGATCAACTGTACCTGATTCATCTGGAGAAGGGCTCCATCACCATGAGTCAACTGAAAACGATTAAATCGTTATTGCACATAATCATCGAATGGCAAAACTATAAACCGGTACATCGGGATGTCACACAGTGCACGAACTGTTTGAACTACGGACATGGAGCGAGGAATTGCCACATGAAAAGTCGGTGCGGGAAATGTGCCGAACCACACAATACCAACGATTGCCTACTAGATGACATCGCTGTAAAATGTGTGAACTGTGATGGCGACCATCCATCTACTAGCAAATCGTGTCCCAAACGTGCTGAGTTCACAAAAATTCGACAACAGGCGTCCCGCAAACAATCAACGCGCAAGAATGTTCCACAGAAGGATGAAGTTAATTTCCCACGGCTCCCACCGAAGAGGGATATTCCGAATTTGCCGCCACTTCCTCGCAGCAATCCTAAAGATTCAGCCGCTGGATCACAAAAAGAATCTTCCTCAAAAATCTCTCCTGGATGGGGCAACAATCAACCACAAGCAAAGGATGACTCTGGTGATTTATTTTCTGCTGAACAACTGATCGTCATTTTTGAAACAATGACAACAAAACTACGAAACTGCCGAACGCGGTTAGATCAAATCAACGCCTTAGGCAAATTCATCATCGAATATGCAATATAATGAGTTGGTTATATTAAATTGGAATGCTTGCTCACTCAGGAGCAAAACTGCTGAATTGTCCGACTTTCTTCAAGAGAAGAATGCCGATATTGCTATTTTAACTGAAACTCATCTTAAACCTGAAATTTCTATTTTTATTTCCAATTACAGGATTCACAGGCTCGACAGGGCAACTACCAGAGGAGGGGGAGTTGCCATTGTCATTAAACGATCCATTCAGCACAGGCTTCTGTCAGCCTTTAAATTGCAACTCATAGAAGCCATCGGAATTGAGATTACAACGACGATGGGACCCATCATCGTCATTGCAGCGTACTGCCCCAAACAAACCAATCTTCGAGATGGTACGTGTGCATCATTGAAGCGAGATCTGGCTATGCTCACTCGACGACAGAATAAATTCATCATTGCTGGGGACCTGAACGCACGGCATGAGCTGTGGGGAAACAGAAGACAGAATCGAAACGGATTTGTACTTGCCGAAGATTATGAAGCTGGACAATACAACATCCTCGCTCCGGATCAACCAACGCGACTTTCCAGATCGGGAGTTCATTCCATTTTGGATATATTCATCAGCAACATCGCCATAGACAGCTCTCCGGTTGTCTTCAACGAACTCTCTTCCGACCACTTTCCAGTAATATTGACGTTGGGATCTTCACCAGACACAGTGCCTTTTCAACCACGGAGGAACTATTATCGCACCGATTGGGTCCAGTTTCAACAAATCGCCGACCAACTTATTAATATCGATTTGCCACTTGATTCCCCGATGGAAATCGATGCAGCCCTATCTTCCTTCCAGCATTCAATCACAGTCGCTCGTGATAGGACGGTTCCAGTACAACATATGCCGAGTTCCTCTCTTCAAATCGACAGTGTCACCAAGAAACTCATCCGACTTCGGAATATCTACCGGAGGCAGTATCAACGAACTGGCATCCTAGATAGGAAGATTACTTATAACAACTTAACTAGGATAATCCAGGAAAGGATATCTGAGCTTCGCAACAGGAACTTCCAGCAAAAGCTTCGAGAAATTCTCCCACATTCAAAGCCCTTCTGGTCCTTAACGAAGGTGCTTAAGAAAAAACCGAAGCCTTTTCCTCCTCTGATGTCACCCCAGGACGCAGCTGAAGGAATACCTTTAATCACACCAGTAGAGAAGGCAAATGCGCTAGGCCAGCAGTTTGTGTGTTCTCACAATTTAGGACTTAACATTGTTAGTCCATATGAAAGAGCCGTTGCTGATAGCGTAGCTGAGGTTGAACAATCAGACAGCTTGGTTCCTGAGGAAAGTAGAGTCACTGCGAATGAGCTGATGGCTTTTGTGAAAAAATCCAAAAATATGAAGGCCCCCGGTTTCGACAACACATTCAACATTGAGCTGAAACATTTGAGTATTCGCTCATTTGTCTTCTTAGATAAAATTTTTAACAGGTGCTGGGAGCTTGGTTACTTCCCTTCAATGTGGAAGTTAGCTAAAGTTATCCCAGTTTTGAAACCGGGGAAAGATCCTTCCTTTTCCAAGAGCTATCGACCCATCAGCTTACTCTCTGCCCTATCCAAGCTGTTTGAAAAGTCAATACAAAGGCGAATTCTTGCTTTCGCAGATGAACAGGATATAATTCTAGAAGAACAGTTTGGGTTCCGGAAAGGAAGATCCACCATCCACCAACTCACAAGGGTTAACAACGTCATCCAGCAAAACAAATCAGTGTCCAAAACGACTGCCATGGCAATATTGGATATTGAAAAGGCATTCGATAATGTGTGGCACAATGGACTGGTGTTCAAACTGCATCGGTATAATTTTCCCATGTATCTTATTAAAATTATCAAAAATTATCTTGCAGATAGAGCATTCCAGGTCTCTCTGAATAATGCACTTTCAGAAAGATTTACTATTCCTGCTGGTGTACCCCAGGGAAGTATCCTAGGTCCCATTCTATACAACATTTTCACATCAGACATTCCACCTCTTCCAGGTGGTGGTGTTCTGTCACAATTTGCTGATGATACTGCCATTTTTTACAAAGGTCGTGTCATTAATGCTCTGAAGAATAAACTACAGACAGGTCTGGACGCTTTAACGAAATATTTTACAAGCTGGAAAATTGTGATCAATGCAGCAAAACCTCAGGTCATCTTGTTTCCACATTCAAGATCTCCAAAACTTGTTCCATCAGACGAATGCCGAATACGATTCGGTGATGAGGTCATTCAATGGTCCGACGAAGTTATCTATCTAGGACTCACCTTTGACAAACATCTGATATTCAGGTCACATGTTGACAAAATCGTTCAAAAATGCAGCATACTCATTAGGTCTCTGTATCCGCTGATTTGTAGAACATCTAAACTATGCCTGAAGAATCAGATGGCTGTCTATAAACAAATCATCTACCCCGCAATTGAATACGCAGTCCCTGTTTGGCGGGGCTGTGCACGAACACACAAACTTAGGCTTCAGCGCATTCAAAGTAAGATCTTAAAGATGATTCTAAATCTACCCCCTTGGACAAGGACTAGTGAAGTACATGAGATGGCCTCATTGGATATACTAGAACAAAAATTCGAACAATACTGCACGAAATTTGAAGAGAGGTGCTCAATCTCTGAAATACAAATAATTCAAAATTTGTACTTATTAGGTTACGGATAGTTATAAGTAGGTAGACATTTTATAAATAATTAAAATAAATATTATGATTAAACATTATTATGTAAAACAAGAGTAACTAAAACACCTAATATTAATAACGAATCGTATGAACAACAAAGATGAAAGGCCAAAGGGTCAAAACACTTGTACTGTAAAATGTTGATGTAATACACAAAAATAAGAATAATAAACAGATATTTATGCGAAAAAAAAGAGCGCACCTTCTGCGTGGTTAAAGACCTCAAACGCTCATTTGCCTTCCGGTTTGTTTGCAAAGCTAGTTTCAATTCAAGCAAGAACGATTGCACCAGACATCAGAGCTGCTGGTCGTTTGCATTGAAGAGAAAGAAAACGAAAAACGAACGTTGTACTTAATGTTTTCGTGATCCACATAGTGCATATTGTTATTGTCTTTTGCGAATTGAATTGCATCCAACTCTTTATAATCCTGGATGTAAACAACATTATTTGTCTTATTGCATTGAAGTAAACGCACACGTTTAATGTCAAGATGCATTAGCTTCTTAAGCAAACCTTCAAGTTCTCGTATAGACACGGAACGACCGAAATTAGCTCTATGCCTAATTCGACTTTCTGTTTCTGGATTAGTTGATTTTAACAACAAAATTGACAAATTAACCATTAAATTAGTTGATTTATTTGCTGAAAAAAATCTTGTTTCTAAAGAAGATGTTTAGTTGGCTAGACACAAACCAGCACAATTTCATTTGAACACGAAATTCTCGTTGGTAACTTATTTTGTAGTTGAAATTAAAAAAAATACGCTGTTTAATTGCCACCATCGCTGCTAAAAGACAGCACAAATAAAATAGTAATGGAATGGGTTTAATTAACAAGTATATTATATAAAAGCTCATAAGAAGTGTCAAAGCAGAACCATTCATTAAAAAAACAAAAACAGGATTGTGTCTGTCAAATTGCTCAAACATTATTTTGATATGTTTTATATGTGCTATGGTATATACTTATTTAAATTTCTGATTGACTGGTATGTACAGAAGATGGTAAACTCCTAGTGAAAAGCGTTTTTATGCAGGATTTGTGTGATTCTTAAAATGATTGTAAATAACATCGGTCTTACATGGTACAGCGAAATGAGTTCTGGATTTCAAAGATGCTGGTGATGACAATCAATTGAAAAAAAGTTTTTGTTCATATCAGCAGATGCGTTATGACTCTAATGCTAATTCTGTATGAATTATTCATTTAGACCTAAGTAACAAAAGAAAACAAACCGAGCTGCTTATGTCATTTTGTTGGGATTGTTCTGATACACGCACTACCCGAAAACTATTACACAATTCACTACATATTCATTAAAAATATGTTAACACATTTGACGTATGTCGAAATCAATGAAAAATAATCGTTAGTTGGCAATGTTTTGACCAAGGTAGCAAAGCATAAACAAACGTGTATGTGGTACTTACGACAAAGTTTTTCGAGTTGCTATTGGGCTTGTTAAAACGTGATTAATCCACCTAGCAGTGAGATGATACCTTTTTTTATCAATACGCATGTGTTTTTTGCATGGATATTCTTAGGTGTTTTAGTTCTCATGACATTATTTTAATTATCGTCGTTTTAAACGGCAAATTGAGATTTTAATCACTCATTACCCTGTATTGCCGAAACTGCAAAACATATCGAATTTCAATCTTAGCGTGCGACAATCGATTGAACATTCCATGAGATGTCGAAGTAAGTTCCACTTTAGAGTTTTTCGTCATTATTTATGGTACTTCCAAAGCCGGTATTCAGGAATTAGCATAGCCCAAAATGATTCGAATGGCCATAAATTATTACGCCAAACAATTTACATGAAATTTATAAACTCATCATCTGTAATTCCAGAATCGGATAAAATTCACCAATTTTGTATGGGACCTTAAGTCCTGTAATATTTGTTTTTGAAGTTCGATTTGGTCTTTTTTGAGAAAATGATTGAGCTTTGAGAATCGATTCGATACTGGAACCGGAATTCTAAAATCGGTGTAGCCGAAATCAGTTAAATTCACCTGAGCAGTGTGTAGACATCTTTGAGAAATTGTAGTGCGAAATAAAATTTGGGGGTACATTCCGAATCGAAAACTGAATACCGCTTAAACTGAAATAAATTTATTTGGTAATCGACTATCCAAATCTGCAAACCCGATAAACCGAATTAATTTATGTGAAATGGACATTTTTATACTAATCACCCTGCATTTTCTAAACCAGAAGTCGGATCTGACTAAAAAGTAAGAGGTTTTATAGGATTTTAAGACCTCTCATTTGAATCATAGATGATTCTTAGATTTCATTTGAATCTTAGATCGGTTCAGCCATCAACGAGAAAAATTAATTGCATTATTTTAATTTCGTTTCACATATCATCCTGTGGTTCCGCAATCAGAAGTCGGATCCAAACGTAATTCAGGAACCTTGTTTGGGAGTATACGACTTTTCATATGAATCTGAGTTTGTAGAAAACGGTTTAACCATCTCCGAGAAAATTGAGTGAAATTATTTGTCACACACGCATTTGCTGATCTCGACGAACTGAGTCGTATGGTATATGGAAGTCATGTTTTCCAGCATTTATTGCTGTAAATAGTTTAAATCAATATAATTATGGAATTACTTCCAACTCGATAATGCTGGTATCATCTGGTTTACATATGCCATATTCGAAAGATTATGTTGCCAAAAATGAACCGTGCTAAAATTGGTCCGAGGCAAATTGTCATAAAAAAGGATGCTGTACACAGTCTTTTTGGTACTTAGAAACAATTATATGTAACAGTATAAAAAATCGTGTTTCATGTTGCTCCCAAGCATTGCTTTTTCATACAGCGCTCAAAATTCCTTCTACTGGAATAAGGCTTACACAAAAATATCGATATCTCCGTTAAAAATGGACGGATTTTAACAATCTATGGCTTGTTGGATAGGTATTACCGAGCGAAATCTAAGTCTGGAAACATATTCTGTTTTCAAGGTCAAATGTGACAGATACTGTCAAAAAACAAATGTCAAAATTTTGACATAAAACTTCGTATAACTCAAAAAGTAAACATCCGATCTCAAAACCATTCAATAGCGTTCTGGGTGACGTATATGTCATTCGGCCCTCCGGGCCTCGGAAAATTTTTCGAAAGTTTGAGCGAATTCTATACCTATTTTTTATATATATAAAAAAAGGTAAAAAACGCTGAATAATTTGGAAATAAATTTATTTTTATTTCAATCGTTGAAACCGTTATGTATTCTTCGTCAAACGCAAGCGAGAGTTCACAAAACATACTAAAAACGAATCGACAGTCGAGTTTGACTTTCACACAAATGCGAGTAATAAAATAACGAATGAACACTGTGACGACCAAACAAACAGAATAAAACGACTTATGTGTCAAGTCAATCAGAAAAAATATCTAATGTATTCGATCAAATTACAAAATGATGTAAGTGTAAGATGATAAGAGTGTTATTTTTGCTAAAAAGTTATCTGACTAAAAATTGTGAATTAGTCACTATGATACGTTGCACGCAAATTGAAAGATTTAGTAAAGAGAATCAATTGTTTCAACTACTTATTTTTAAATAGGAACTAAAAATGTGCGATTATTTTTCAACATCGCCGAAATGCTACATTCATCGCTCCGAAAATGTCAGGCAGAATTATTCCTGAAATATTGACGAAGGCATGGTTCAGGGGACTGGATGTGAGTAGGACTTCATTCGTGTGATGTCCAGACTCATTTCCAATCACTACACGTTAGATGCACATATCCTTCGAATTGCACTTTCCGAGACTAATCATTGTGCTTGTGGCGAAGGTTATCGGGATAATGATAATGTCGTTTGAACATGCATGAAGTTTCGTGATGTCAGGTCTCAACAAAGGGGCGAATAGGGTGTAACACTTTTAAAAAATCATTTATTATTTTCTTTCTTTTTTCTGATAGTAAAACATTTCAAGAATATTCAGTGAAATTTTGAAGCCTATCGGAACAAAACTCAACTAGTTATGGGCCGTTATCTTTGCCGATCTCATACAACGAAGAAGTAAGAACTGCGCACACAGGCCCAAGATTTCTGCTTCGAATGACTTAGAAACATGACAAAACATTCTCGAAATGTTTCATTATAACAAAATACAAAAGAAGAAATATGGCATTTTGAGAATGTTAGAGCCTACGTGCTCCCTTGAGTAATAATTTGTTTGCTTCGATTTTATAGACAATACACATTAAACGCGTTTTTCTCGAAAGCAAGTTTTGAAAGTCCGTGTTCATCGTCATTCAAAAACTACTCATATTTTGCACATATTCTACATATAAAAAAACAGACCCCAACGTTTTCCTTTTCGTTGTTTGTTACTATGGGGAGGTTTTACAGCTACAAAATCACTTTGGGTACTTTTGAATTTAAACAACCACCAAAAATTCAAAAAAATAAAAAAAAAATCAAACAGAAACGTTGGGGTCTAGAAAATTCTCACTATTCTATTCTAACTATGCTGCTTTGATTTGTTCACTTCTGATTAGTCTGCGCTGAGATACAGTGGACACCCCAAACATAATTTATAAGAAACTTCCTCAAAAATGCCTCTTCACCGACGTATTTCTCGATATTTTTCCACGAAAAAATTACAAAATGTTGCTCGAACTAAGCTTTTTATCATAGAAAACATTTAAATTTATTTTGTTGAACGATAGTTCTGACAAAATTCGCAAAACTGATGATTTTTTCATCATTTATTATATCGTTTAACATTTATTTTTTATCGTTTTCGTTTTCGCTAGCTGGCAAGATAAGTGAGACAGAGATGCCAGGTGCACAAATTAATCAGCGTTTCACGGAATTTAAAGCAAAACACAAGTTCTCGCTACTTTCAAATGCTCTGTTTTCCTTAGCAAGTTGAATGTTTTTCGGGGCTCTTCGGCAGACTGTGATCGGTTTCAGAAATCGGTGGAAATCTGTGTTATTTTTAAAATCTGTGCATGTTGAAAATCTGTGAAACAAAGATGTAAACCTGGCATCTCTGCTTAGCATTCCTACACTCAAATAAAAATTCGTAACGAAAATGAATATTATACGAACATACCCTAAAACAAATAGAGTCATCACATAAGGTTTACGTGGTGAAAATGGCGAGCAGAGGCCCTCAAAGTGTAAGTAGTGTAAATATTTGCGATAAATGTTATCTAATTACAATTTTTTTGTCTGCGTTAGTCCGGAAATGTGCCCGCACCTTAGGGATGTCAAAATATGTGCTTTTTGCACAAACCAACAAAACTCCTAAATGTTCAATAGGAATTGACCGTTAGTGTAGTATCCGTGTATCGACATGACATGAAATGACATGAAATTGTTTGAGAAAATAAGTGAAATGTGAAAACATCATGGCTGCAACACAAAGTGGATTGCGGAAATTATTTGACGTGGACCAAAAGTCACGAAAGGCGAAGTGCAATCTAGTGGCACAACAAATTTATGGAAAAACTTTTCAGTACATCATAAAATAATGCCGTAGTCGACAATATTATTTTATTTCTAAATGATTGCTGCGCAAGTATCATTTGATACTTACAGGTATCGATACTTTATTGCCTTTTGATACCTTGTATCGATTCCCAAAATTTTGGTATCCCGATACCCTAGGTATCGATACTTTACATTCCGAGTACCATCCCTACTGGTCCTTCTGAATGCTTCGAACAGGCCGTTGGTCCACCAAACACGAGTTCAAAATTGGTATCAAACTAGATACACTGGACCCATGTAAAGCGACCTCAACCTGCATCGGTAGTGTTGTGGGATTTCAAGGATCTCGACTTCGGCTTAAGTTGGATGGCAGTGACAACAAAAACGATTTCTGGAGGCTTGTCGATTCGAGATCTAACGATGCTATTAGTTGCTTTTTATTTTCAGCCATTGAAATTCTATGCTAATTTTCTCAGGTACCTAAATTTGATATGAACTTATACTGTCCATACTCGCATATCAGTCCCATATCGATTTTCGCCAATATTGAGTTAGCTTGTGGAATGAAATCTATCCTCTATGTACTCGCAGAAATTCAATAAAAGTTGAGGGTTTGTTCAGTACAATGTGAAAAAATATAAACTCATGTCTGTCCCATATGCAAAGTACCCGCATATCAGTTCCATTTAGTGCAAATTTCAATAATTTTATTTGTTGCAATATTGGAATAGCAAAAGTGTATTAGCGATATTTCATATAATACTAATGATTTAGGATTAGGTAGCACAATAAATAAAAAAATTCGGAAATATAATTTTAATCGTCTTTTTCTCGACATGCCGATTTTCCATATGGGACTGATATGCAAGTATGGGTAGTAGAGATAAATGTGATGTGAACAGTGATTTACATTTTACCTATGAGACACATAACTTTTACTGGATTATGCATTAAACAGCTTTAAAAGCTGCCAATAAGCCATCGTCCAAGTACCATGCGCGCTGGTGGTTTTAGGAAATTTTCGATGGAAATCTTTAAAAATTTTCCAAAACCAAAAACCTTTGAAAGACTTTTATCGATCTGCTTGTCTAAAAATGTGTCTGAATGTTATCCTTCCAGCCAGAAAAAAGGATTATTATTATGTCATCGCCTTATTGTTCTAAATAATTGTGAAATATCAAAAAACACTCATTTGTTAGAGCTATTTTTCATAACACTCGGAAAAACTTCCGAATTTTTAGCCAGTTTTGCCCTGCAGGTAGATAATAGTTTTTCGAAGGTCTGTATGTTTTTGGTTTTGCAAATTTTCAAATATTCCATATTTCTCAAAACCACCCGCGCGCATGGTACTTGGACGATGATCTTAAATGCCAGTCCATTAAAACCTACGTGAAAAGTAGGGTGGAAAATATTCACATAACTTTTCACGTAACTATAACATGATTATTATTTTGAGTGTAGTAATAAATTAAATACACGATGTAAAATGATATGGTGAAGAATTTACATCCGTCGAATCACGCCCAGTTACAATTACAATTATGAAACTGAAAATTACAAATAATTTAATGTATATATAAAGTATATGACGGAAATACTTTATCATAAAAATACATACCCGAGAACACGACATATTAGGCCTACAATAAAATTCAGACATTAAGTTTTAATGTTTTCAAACATTAGATCTGGGTGCCGAAAACGGTTTTTTCTCCACCAGTAGATTAAAACATTCTTAATATATTTATACATCGTGAACAGAGCTGCCAAATAAGTCATGAAAATCTGTAGAAATTAGTGATTTTCATTTGTAATAAGCTTAGGCTCATTTGAAAGCCACTATTAAGTCATTGATCAATTTCAAAGATCGAATAACTCTCAATTCTAGTTCCTGAGATTGAATGGAATAAATGACGTAAGCTGCAAACCATACTTTTCATATCAGCATTCTATTTTCTCGGAAGATAATGCTCAAGCCCAATTTTACTATTACTTATGTTTCCGGTTCAGCGAATGTCACCGAGTAAGCGACGTTTTTCAAAGTTTTTCAAATTTTTAAAATTTTCTTAATCTTATGTAATCTTTGATGCAAAATATAACGTTTAGCGTGGTTTTTATGAATATTACCAGTTCGTATTAGTTGGAATCAGTAAATATATTACCAAATCCAAGAAAGATTGTTGTTATTATTAACTGTCAATTATAATTGAAATAGCAACAATGTCACTAAATTCTTTAAGTTTTTTCTGATTTTACTAAAAATATTAGTTGAATGAAAGAGGAGCGTGTCCTTGCTAAGAAATAACAGCATGTAAATGTTGCAAAATCAACTAAAAAATTAGAAAATTCAACCAATTTTTTAGCATTATTAAGGGGCTCAAAAATAACAAACCTGAATTAGCGAATGTAAAAAACTAAAATAAGCAAATCAACGATTTTTTTCGCCAAAAAGCTGATTTCGGTCTTTGCGCGGAAGGTCGAATTTAGCATAGCCTGAAGTCAACAATAATTGTATTCTTTCGTAGCGGCTTTGTTTTATCGACTGACTTGGATGGGATGTGAAAGCTAACTGCCATGGAAATTATGATTCTTGTGAGATTTAAGATGGGACACTGACCCTAAGCAATCCAGTATTGATTAATCGGGTTGTCATAACTTAGAATATTTCACTACAATTATAGTATTTCACTAAGAAGGACATCTTCGAGAATTTTTTTTTTCGGCCATATCTTTCCGGAACCGAGCAACGCCGGGTCATTCAGCTAGTATATAATACTAATAATGTTATCGTTTTCTCAAACTTGTGTGTGTCCTTTCCGTTGATTCTATATAATTTTAGAAATGGGGAATACTTTAATGAGGTCATCATATTTATATATTTTGTTTATTTTACAAATTGATTTTAAGTTGTAATATAAGTTTGATTGTGATTTCGCCACACAGATGTGGTGTGTACACACATGGAGCATGTATGTATGAGCAGCAGTCATGTATGAGTATGAACAGTAGTCATGTTTGATCGAGATCCATTCTCAACCTCAACATAATTCAAATTGTATTTCACGGATCACGGATTAGGACGAATTACGAAATATCGGTAGCACGCAGCGAGTTGAACAACAGAACACTTTCTGAACAGATTTTCAATTCGACTGGCTCTTTATTCTTTTGTGGAACCAATGCTTTAACTCTTATACACCTATAGTAAATATACATAGAAGTATAGAAACAAACTATCAAACATCATCAACGTGAGAAATGATGCACTATCGCAGCAAAATGAACACTCAACTTATGCACTTATGGCATTGAACTATTCTCTTCCGTAGCCAAGCAAGCAGCATAACGGAACAAACGCATTACTTATAAAACATTTTCAACTGCACATATTTAGGCAATCGTTAAACCTATGAATGGCTATTCGCTACGGCAAAACAGCTACTCAACTGTGGATTATTATGGTCAACCACGTGCTTGTTAATGCTACAAAAACAGGGAAGCACCCAGTAGAAAAGAAAATCGAGTTTGGTCAGTTGACCGCTCATTGGTCACCAGTCGAATGCTACATTTTTTCATTTCCTGTCAAATATAGTCTGCCTCGAGCAGGGACGGGAGTGATTCCAGTTCGATATGAATGCTTCAACCAGTCGTGTATTTCCGAGGGATGGCTAACAGCAAAGTTTCCTGAAATGCTTACATAAGACCTGATCCTGATACAGTTTCCTGAAAATGAAAGCTGTTTGATTGAAATAAAGCAGATATCCCACCTTAGCAGAACATTGTTATGTAGTTAACGATTCGCTTTGCATTTGCTCTAAAAAATGCTGTTCGTTAAGCTTTTCAATAGTACAACAATTTTGGAATTGATTCATATATAACCAGTTACATATTATACTGACACAAAAACAACAAGCTGAAATTAAGCGACGTCATGACTGGTTAAGTTTCGTGACCGGCATATGATCAATTCCATGCAATGTAGTGACCACGCAAGTGCAGTTGGAAACAGTAAACAGAAACCATACGCGTTTAACTCAAACAGTGAAAGTAATTGACTTCTCGATTTAGCATGATTATTTTGTCATTTGCACTGCTGTCCATGTTGCTTTGCTTGTTGAAAATATACTTGAAAATTGGATAAACTGAGATGAATATTCGAGAATTCGAATGGTCATTGAAGATGACTTTAGGGATTAACATACGTGATGAGTAAATGACATACGTGATGAGTACGACATTCTTCGAATTTCTGGTACCCTAAAAAGTCCTGGCATTATTTTTTTTTTGCATGTGTTATGATATATACATATTTAAATTTTCAAACCGATATCTAAAAACTTAGTGGAAAGTGTTGTTTGTGCACAATTGTTGTGAATGTAAATAACAATGTTTTTCCTTTTGCAACAGTGAAGTGAGTTTCGTGTGCTGCACTCTAATGGTATATGTCAAACAAAATTCGTTGTATCTTCCAACATGACAATATTACAGCTGGTTTATTCAGTAGAAAGCTGCATCGAAGCAAGAAGAAAAGTAAGCTTTCTTCTGTTCACAACACAGTTTTGGATCTAGAAAATAGGGGTTGGATGGGCGGTTGCTTTTCTCTATAGCTCCTTGTTGTTTTCGCTTGAACTACGCTGTCCGGAGTACTATTTGTATTTGGTTATTGCTTTCGGAGTGCAAAAAGTTTTCATTAAGAGAGTCACTGTCAAACAATTGAACGAAGAAAATAGTGATTTTGAATAAAAATAGTTTCGCTGATAGCAGACTGCCTGCGTTTCATTTTCGTTTATGTCTTTTCCGTAAATACAGCACAGGAGGCCGCTATCATATTTATACCTGCCAAAATAGTAAGGACAACCTCAAATGCATTTTTTCTGGGCAGTAGTGTGCCGTATAGTGGCTAGTAGTCATTACAGTATGAACCATTTTTCGGTGACAGCTGCAGCTGACGGAATTTAATCTTGGCTGTTATAACCAAATAAAAATTTGACAGTTCTCCACTTTCACCATCTACCGACCAAATCGGTAGTCTGCAAAATCGGTTTTATTCAAGACTGTTTTCGTCGTATATCGTGAACTGTTCTGATATTATAATATAATACATTTCATTATATTATTGACAAAAAACAAAGTGATATGAAAACTACCAAATGATAATCCCTTATGAAATATTTGGCTATGGATAAGTGCGTTCATTTAAACATGTTTTTTTTGTGATTCGGAGATATATACTGAGAAACTTTGTCAGCATTGTTAGAAATTATAATTGATTTCTAATACCAAATTGAAATAGAGCAAAATTACTCGAATTATCAATGTGGTGATAATATTATTTAGTATATTTAGTAAAAATAATGTATATATATATATATATATATATATATATATATATATATATATATATATATATATATATATATATATATTTTACTAAATAATAACGGATAATCTATTTTGGAAAAAAAAATCGACATTAAATTTGTTGCGAATTACAAGGGATTTGACATCACATTTCTCTGAAGTTGTAGAAACCTCTATAGTTAATAGATATAAAATTCGAGTTGTTGTTTACGATTTGAAACAGGCAAACAATATTATAACCTGTGAATTATTTACTTTTGAATATCGAGTTTACATTCTATCGAAGGAGGTGGAAATTGAAATTGGTGTTGTCACTGAAGCAAATCTGACAGCCGATGATATAATTAAAAATGTAATTGGTCGTTTCTGAAACTCCATGCTTGAGGAAGTTAAGATACTCGAGTGCAAGCAATTGTACTTATCATCTATTGTCGACGGAAATATCGTCCCTCAGATTCGTTTCGAGTAACATTTGCCGGATCAGCGTTGCCTAGCCATGTCTCTATCGATAAAATTCGTCTTCCTGTTCGGGTTTTCGTACCACATGTTATGAATTGCACAAACTGTAAAAAAATCGGACATACAGCTACTTATTGTAGTAATAAGTCTAAATGTATCAAGTGTCAAGGGCCCCATAAGGATAATCTTTGCGATAAAGATATTGAAAAATGTGTTTATTGTGGAGAGAGTTCTCATGATCTCACAGTATGCGCTTCATTTAAGTTGCGTAAAGATAAAATTAAACTTTCTTTAAAAGCATAGTCTAAGCGCACATATGCAGAAATGCTTAAAACAATTATTGATGTCCCCTCACTCGAAACAGAAAACGGTTTTTCAAATCTAGAGCCAGAGGGATCTGACTCTGATGAAAAAAGTGAAGTCACTCCTCAAGGTTCTGTTAAGAGGAAGAAGTCCTCCATCCAATTACCAAAAAAGACACCTAATATTACACCTTCAAAACAAGATCCCCGTCACTATTTTTTACCTGGAGCTGTTAGTGGAATGTATTCAACAGTTTCACTTTTTCTGTACCATTTAATTCCACTATTTCACTCTCACGTTATTACACTTTCACACAGTCACTATACTTTAATGAAGCATAACAAACGTTACAATACATATACGCGTATTTCGGAATGTTACTTACATCCTTCTTCAGTGTATCGGTTTTATAACCTTCCAACAGCTAGAACTTTTTTGAAACAGTTATCAGCTCAATGACCAGTTCTTTCAGGTTTTGTATCATTTGATGGATGGTTTATCTTCCGCCGCATATGATCACTGTCACTGTCCTGCAGTCAATCACTGTCCTGCAGTGGAATTGTCGAAGCATCACGCAAAAACTTGATTCATTTAGAGTTTTATTGCATGGTCAAAAATGTGATGTATTTGCTTTGTGCGAAATATGGCTTACATCAAACATAGCTTTAAATTTTAATGACATGAAAATAATACGTCTCTGTGGAGACTCTCCGTATGGCGGAGTGCTTTTAGGAATTGAAAAATGTTATTCCTTCTATAGATTAAACATTCCTTCGACTTCTAGTATAGAAGTTGTTACTTGTCAAATAAACATTAAAGGAAAGGACATTTGCATTGCTTCGGTATATATTCCTCCAAGAGCTCAAGTTGGACAACGACAGCTTAATGAAATTGTCGAAGCCCTCCCTGCTCCACGATTGATTCTGGGAGATTTCAATTCGCACGGAATTATGTAGGGTTCCGTTTACAATGATAACAGATCATCCTTAATGTATAATATTTGCGACAATTTCAACAGCAGGTAGCATGACACGGATTCCAAGACCTCCTGCACGTCCACAGTAGTTTTTCAAGTGTCTTAAGTTCATTGGAAGAGCTCCGTCCACTTGAAAAATATGACTTCCTCGTTTGCTCGATTCTGGAGGCAGCAGAACAAGCCCAAACCAAACGATTTCTTGGTCCATCATCTAACAGAAGGCTTCCAAACCCTTAGTGGGACAAAGAGTGCTCAGATGCTAAACACGCGAAACAAAATGTTTTCAAGACGTTTTTAAAACGAGGAGGAGGAACTCCTCAGAGTTTTGAAAAATTCTTGATTTTAGAAATCAAGTACAAGAGCATTCTTCGGGTTAGAAAATGTAGCTATTGGAGACATTTTGTCAAAGGTTTGTCAAGAGAAACCCCAATGAGCACTCTTTGGAACATGGCCAGACGAATGAGGAAACGTAACGTGGGAAATGAGAAAGAGGAATACTCGAACCGATGGATATTAGATTTTGCGAGGAAAGTTTGTCCAGATTCTGTTCCTACGCAAAACATTATTTGGGAGTCTTCTCCAAATAATGGATCCATTGATAGCCCCTTTTCAAAAATGGAATTTTTCATAGCAATCATTTCTTGTAACAATAACGCTCCTAGGTTGGACAGAATTAAATTGAACTTGCTGTAGAATCTGCCCGACCTCGCAAAAAGGCGTTTGTTGGAATTATTCAACAAGTTTCTTGAGCAAAATATTGTTCCACCTGACTAAAGGCAAGTGAAAGTTAACGCCATTCAAAAGCTTCCAATCATAACTCATATAGACCCATTTCAATGTTGTCCTGCATCAGGAAATTGTTCGTAAAAATTATTCTTCGACGTCTCAACACTTGGGTCGATACTCATTTTGGCTTCCGTAGAAATAAAGAGACGAATGACGAATGCCTTGCATTACTTTCGTCTGACATCCAAATTGCCTTCGCTCAAAAACAACAAATGGCATCTGTATTTTTAGACATTAAATGAGCATTTGATTCAGCTTCCATTTATGTTCTTTCAGACAAGCTCCACCAACATGGACTTCCAGCGGTTATAAATAATTATTTGCACAACCTTTTGTCAGAAAAGCGCATGCTTTTTTAACATGGCGATTTAACAACATTCAGAATTAGCTACATGGGCTTCACACAAGGGTCATGCCTCAGTCCGCTCCTTTATAATTTCTACGTGAATAACATTGACAGCTGTCTAGTAACCTCATGTACACTAAGACAATTGGCAGATGGTCGTCTTTTCAAGAAAGCCTGATCCCGCGCAGCTTCAGCTTCATATGATGGGAAGAATGATAGCGCCGGTTTTGAATTTCAAATACCTCGGGGTGTGGTTTGATTCCAAATGCACGTGGAGAGGACACATTAGATTTCTGATAACAAAATGCCAAGAAAGAGTAAATTTTCTTCGAACAATAACAGGATCTTGGTGGGGTGCTCATCCGGAAGATCTAATAAAATTGTATCAGACAACGATACTTTCAGTGATGAAATATGAGATTCGTTCCGCTGCAAGCTCTCATATTATAAAATTGAGCGAATTCAGTATCGTTGTTTGCGAATCGCCTTAGGCTGCATGTATTCGACACATACAATGAGTCTTGAAGTTCTGGCCAGAGTTCTTTCATTAAAAGATCGCTTTTGGGAGCCTTCATCACGACTGCAAATAAGATGTGAGGTACTGGATCACCTGGTTATTAATAACGTCGAAAGACTAGTCTAGCCCCAATCTCAAACAAGATTCGTGACAGTATATATTAATCATATGTCACAGGAAATCAACCCTTCAATATATATTCCTATCCCAGTCAGCCTCCTAAATGTCCCTGACTCAACTTTATTTTTCGACACATCCATGCAGCGCGATGTGCGTGGAATTCCGGATCATCTACGCTCGATGGAAATCCCAGAAATATTTTCAAATTCAGGCGTATTGACTCTCAGAAAATGTTTTACACGGACGGATCACGAATTGAAAAGACTAGTGGGTTTGGTATGTTCAACTGTAATGTTTCGGTCTCGGTTAAGCTTAAAGAACCTGCATCTGTTTATTTAGCAGAGTTAGCAGCAGTTCATTTTAGCTTGATTGTAATTATCACATTATCTACAAATCATTATTTTCTTTTCACAGATAGTCTGAGTGCAACTGAAGCCATTCGCTCAAACGCTACTGGCAAAAATAAACCGTTTTCCTTGAGCAAAATAAAACAGTGCCTGAACGACATATTGAATAATAATTATCAAATCACAATAGTTTGGGTCCCGGGTCATTGCTCCATTCCAGGCAATGAAAGAACCGATATTTTAACCAAACGTGGTTCTATTGCGGGTGAAATTTATGAGGTTGCTTTCGACGAATTCTATAGCGCGTCTCGCCAAAGAACACTTGCCAGCTGGCAAGCTTCGTGGGATAAAGATGATCTGGGTCGGTGGATGCACTCATGTCCAATCACTACACGTTAGATGCACATCTCCTTCGAATTGGACATTCCGAGACTAATCATTGTGCTTGTGGCGAAGGTTATCGCGATATTGACCATGTCGTTTGGACATGCGTGGAGTATCGTAATGTCAGATCTCAACTAATAAATTCCTTGCGTACTCAAGGTAGACTATCCAAAGCCCCAGTTCGCGACATTCTTGCTTGCCGTGACCTTACATACATGAAACTTCTTTATCATTTCATTAAGTCCATTGGAGTTCCAATTTAAATTTTATTTTATGTTAGACTGTCTCTTCCATGAGTTCAACCAATAGTCAACTATATGATATTGAATAAAAGTGATGAACTGATGCAAACAAACCTGAAATAGTTTTAAGATCATGTACAAAATAAATGTACTTTATTTAATTTCATTTATAATAGCAAATCACTTGATGAAAACAGTGTTTGTATTAACTAATGGATACCAACATACTAATATGATATTTGAAATCTATTACGTTTAAAGTACTATGTAAAACTAAGTATATTGCCTATGAAATAAACGTATTTATGAAAAAAACAATAACGACTTTCGTTACATTCAACATTTTCAATTAGTTGTAGTCACCAAAACTAATACCAAAATCAACATATAATATTGCTAATATCAACTAATAATATCAATTGAAATCAACAAAAATATTATTGAATTTAGGAGCACCTTCTCTTGAATCCAACCATTCATATTTGTTGAAAACAATATTTTATTTTGCTAGGTCAACTAAAAAATTATTTAAAGGAAAATGGAGTGTATCTTAGCTAAGAAATGACAGCACGTTGAATTAGTGAATTTAACTAAAAAAAATTTGCGATTTGAACTATGGTTCTGGCATTTTTAAAGGAATAAGAGTTAACAAATCCAAATTAGCAGTATTAGGATTTTTTTAGTTGTCCTAAAAATCTAAACTAAAATCAGTAAATCAACTATTTTTTTTCGCCAAAATGCTGATTTCGGCCTTTGCGTGTACGTATTCTAATTAGAATGAACACGTTAACAAATCACCGTCAGCCAGTCAGGCTAATTGTGGATGCAGTTTTCAATGTTTCTCACACGGAACTGAATTCACTCTAAAATTTCATACATTCACTGATTTCCATATCTCAATTACTTATTACTTATTATGTTAGCACTAAATGATATATTTGACAAATCTCTTTCATCTAGTAGAAATTACCTGTTCAGATTGTCCAATTTCTATAGAATTCCCGGTCGACGCAGCCATAGCGTGAGATCAAATCTACAGTCTTTCCGTGTTATACTGCTAGGCAGTATATTGAAATCTCACTTGTTCCTTGCAATGAAACCTGCCCGTTTTTGGTTTTATTCTGTTGATAATTGCTTCCACAGATTACACCACTCTTCAAAAACCTGCTTCGGATAGTACCCCACTCACATCTCACGGCTTTAAAACTTCAAGTAAAAGAAATGTTTCTCACGTGTATAGCACTTCTATAACTGCTCGTCACCCTTGAGAACAGTTTGATGCATGTGCTGCAGGTAGATTATACTACTTTACAGCTCAGGCGTTAGTATACTATTTCTTACTAATGGATAAACATTTCGTTGAAGGTAGCAAGTGAACTTTTCACTATCACATCAGCTCGTCTAACTCCGCCACTAATACTACTGTTTCTGCTGCAACCGTTGGTGCCATCGTTTGAAATGCTACCGCTAAGTCTCAACTGTGTACACGATGGCATACGTTACGTGTTAGACATGTTTCTTCGTCATCAATATTTAATACCATTTATTGGAAGGAAAATGGCACATAAATGTAAGCAAAAGAAAAGAGATAAATACCGACCGCAGACAAATGATGACGGTTGACCATTTCCGATTTTGAAATAGTGATTTCCGGGTAGCGTGGGGGTACTGTGGTGGGTTGTGCATTCTCTGATTCGTTTAATTCGGATAGAGATTTCGTAGCTAAATCGACGTACTAAATCTGATGGGATTTGAAATTCAGCTTGAAAAGTAATCAAATTTTGGAGTATATATTCAGAAGAGCACTACTACCGTTATTAGTTTTAATATTAACATATAATAATATCGCATCTTAATTGTAACTGAACACGATAGTCTTTTTTCAAATGGGCCCAATTCGAACAGTGAAACAGTAGAGCACCTAGCACCTTCATCAAATATCATAGCGGGCGTATTTTGCCAAAATTGCTTTTTATCTGTGATGAGTTTGCAGTTCATGTCATTCAATTGAGGCTTTGCAAGGCTGCTCAATCGACAGAGGTAGAAGTAAACAAAGTGTGGAAAACGGATACTGTTTGAATAGGACTATCAACACCGGAAACATGATATCTATTCACAAGGATAGGAGTATAGCTCAAGGCTTTTCAGAAATTTTCAGCGAAAATTTTATACCTGCTTCTTCAATACAGTACACGCCGGAAGCCATGAATTGGATAAAACAAATCGGAAAATTTCTTCGTGTAAACAACAATAAATATGTATAAAATATTCAGAACGACGATGTAACAATGAGAGATTTTATTTGTTTACTTTCTCTTTCGATCATTACGGTACTCTTAGCAATCCTTCTCTCTAATTATTTACCGATAATAATAACTAAAGCTATCACCTTTTAATCTGCGTTGAATAAATTACCGAAAAAAGCAAGAATATTTCGCAATAATCGAAAGAGAAAGTAAACAAAGAGAATCTCTCAATGGTACATTCAATGTTTTGAACATTTTATACAGCAATATACTGTGTTTGAGTATCGAACTGTTACGGATGCACCCGGAAATGGTGAATTGTTTTTAATTTAATTTTTATATATACTTCACTTTCATTTGCAACCCGGGTTGGCGGTTCAATGCATAGGGTGGTGGTCTTTCAAGCCAGTTGTCGTACGTTTGTACCCGACCTGGAAGATTCTTAGTGTCAGTAGGATCGTAGTTCGACCCATGCAATGATTCTGGACGCTATAAATCGGCTGCGAGGTATGTTGAAACAGAAAGGCCATATCCCACAAAAGGAATGTAATACCAATCATTTGGCACAACTTTTGCATAAACATTCTTACAGTAGAAAAAGAAAATTTGCATTTTCGGAATGCCATTTTGACTCTAACCTTACTTCTGAGAAAAACTTAAGCAAGAATTGTTTTGAAAATCTTAAAATAAAATGTATTCCATAAACGGTTGATCCGATTCCTTTGATGACTTCGACAATGATTTGCCTTCAAATATGTGAATTGTTATGCAAGGAAAGGTGAGAACTGGTTTAAGAAATTTATGTATGACGCTTTATCAGAAGAATACAGAAAACATTCCACTATCACTGTGCTCTTATGATGTAATGGAAACCAAAACAAATAATTCAAAAGACTGCTACCAATAAACCGGTTTTTCATTTGATTGCATCACGCTGCCGCCAGTGTGCGAGCAGCATTTCGATGCGCAATAGTATGTCAATAACAGTAGAAATACCATAGCTCTCGCAGTTTGTTTGGAGGAATCTGCTACTTCTCGTATTTGTTTATAGTGTTCAGCTAAATTGTGTAAATAGTAGTGCCATACTTTCATATCTTCCGAGGTAGCGAAAAAAGTCAAATATACCAATTATTTCCATGTTTCACTTTTATGCACTCAGAAAAAAATTTAAAAAATACATGAGTGGTTTGTTCGGGATAACAACAGTTTTCCCCGATTTACATGTAGTTTTCTAATACTCCCGATATCAACTGATCATACAAAATGCAAGATAATCACTGCGCCAATAAAATGTATAGGCAGACAGTTAAAGTTTAATGGTACCGATATCCAGGCAACCGTACTGTAGGCGTGCTTAAGATGGCGGATGGTGACCAATTCGAATTGTTTTTTTTTTTCATTGTTCCCTTTTTACAACTTGTTAAAGAGCGATGGAACTAATTACACCACACAACACCAAGCAGAAAATATAATCGTCAGAGTATGTAAAATCTAAATAAGTATTTTGGACTATGAACCAATTATTCCACTGCCTAAATAAAAATCCAGCGCAGAATTTTTCTGCTAGTCGTTCTATAATTTTCATTTTCTGTTTCTACAAAAATGGTCTCTGGTTAGGTGAATATCGCATAAAAAGAAAAAAGAAATATTGACTTAGTCGTCAAAAAGAAAGAGTAAGAAAAAAACACATTCATGACAAACATTTTTATTGGAAACCCATAACGAACCTAACCAATTTCAATCTGCAATTACAAACAACCAAAATTGCTAAATGGGACACATTTCGATTGCTTAAATATGGCTAAACCGATTTTTCTAAAGTTACGCTCAAATGAAAGTTCTATAGTGCTGTTCTTTTTATTTTTTTTTATCCGGATTTGACTTCCAGCTCCGGAAATATAGTGTAATGAGAGTTGAAAGTTTTAAACAGTCATTTGAAGAGATAATGAATGCAAGCATACTTTTGTTTTAAATTTGAATTAAACTATTCCAATTTTAAGATTTTGTTGTTGGGTGCTCATGCTATCTCATTCCGTCCATATCTGTTCCATGTTTCTAGTTTCAGAAGTGCCGAAAAAAGCGGTTAAAAACGTCAAAATGAAACTAATTTTCAAACTAAGATTCAAATGTTAGATCTTGTGTTCCTATTAACTCTTGCGTAATTTTTTAGATCCAACAATCAGTTCAAGGAATACGAATTGGTGAGTGTTTAAAATTTCAAACTGTAATTAAAAGTGACGATTAAGAAACAAAAAAATATTTTAATTTGAGCTCATTTCAATTTAAAGGTATCGTTATTTGCTGGTCCGTGTATCACACTTCAGTTATAGTGGTTCCGGAAGCACCGGAATAGTGATCATAAACTCCAAAGTAGAACTCGCGTCATTTTATACAGAGCTACGGCTTCACAATTTTTCACTGGCTTAGATAAAACTGAAAGGTCTTATGTTCATAAGGTTATTGTTTGATTTTCATTAAATACGACTTAAATTTTCACGACTTTTTGTAATTGTGCAGTGCAAACCATTTTCCCCTTTTTACTAAATAACTTTGTTTATAATGCATGTTAATAATTGAAAAAACATATTTTTTCGAAAGTTCTAAATCTTGCACATTATATACCTGAGAACTACACCTTTTAATGTAATTGTACGAACTTCATTCATAACACCTGAAGGTTTTTCCTACAATCCAATAGGTTTTAGTTTTTAACAAGTTATTATGCAGAAATTTCAGTATCAAATGCAAAAGAGGCCAATAAATTGACAAAAGATAAAGAAACAAAGGTAAGCTCCCAATTTTACATCCGTCCTTTTGTTTGTTTAAAAAAGATTGCTGCACAATTTATATACCTTACAATTGTTAAGTTCGTTCAATGCATGAACTTAAAATTAGTTAAAATAGTCCAGAATCCAATGCATCTACCAATCCTCCAGAAAAAAAGCAATGCGCAACTTTATACCGCATACAGTACAACCTATTGCACAATACGTACAGTAGACCTAAAGCCAAAGCAAACGCAAGGTACAGAAAAATAACTAAGATTTAACGTACAGCAAACCATATCTACTTGGTTCAATCAGTACGATGTTATGTACTTGTGACTGCTTTTTGTAAGCGATTATGAGAATGTAGTCACTATTCCCTGCAGGAATCGGTTTGGATGGGATTTAAATGAAGAGGTTCTGAAATTCTTTCATCGGTATCTTGATTTATCTTGATTTTTTTGATTTCCCTTATGGTACGACATAATATCTTGTATAGCTGAAGAGCTTTTCTAGCGCTGAACTCCAGTTGAAGTGAGTATTTCATCAGCGATGTATTGTCAATATATTTGAACAGTTGTCAATCAACAGTTTATAAATCTGCACGATTCAATGTTGAGTGCCAACAAAAATTGTGAAAAATAACTTCCAATCCACAAGTCACAGCCACATCACAAGAGTAACTGACGAGATTCCACCGAACACCAGTACAAGCAAAATTTTACACCATGCCAGATAAAATTTATTGGCACTAATTCCATTGACTGGTCTACTATCATTTGCACAGTTTTATAACAGCCAACTCGTGAAGCCATGTACTCAATCACAATTGACAAATGACCAATCCATCGCCACCACACACGCCAGTGATTCCAACAGTCCGTCATCGTTATGCAAATCTCAACTTGGTGAGGCGGCATCCAAACAACGCAATCGTCCATTACCACACCTGGGCAGAGTTTTGTGCGTTTGGTTAAAAATATTTCACACCCCGAAGTGTTTAGGACGATCAGTTTGTAGTCGTGGTATTCCTGCATGATCTAGTGGGTAAACTACCCGTAACTAAATCCGATTGTCGAACATGTACGCATAGGTGCATAACAGCCAAGTGATGAATTTCAGCTCACAGTAGTAGTGGACAGGTTGGAGTCGAATTGCAACTAAATATTAATTTCATTTGAGCAGATAATGTTACATAAAATTCTAAATACCATCAGAGCTGAAATAGTTCAAGTTTTTATTGTGTCGCTGAAGTTAGCCTTAATTGCACTACACGATCTGAGCCACCGAAACACGAGCCAATAAACGAGACACAACCACTCACGCCCGAAAGCAAACGCAGACTACCAGTGAAGCTGAAACCGAAAGCAGAGCTAGCTGCTGTATCCAGACAAAGCTGGACCGAGTCGTGTTTCATGGAACCACGCATTAGCTTTTGCCACAGGTAAAGTAGCATCAGAGAACGGGTGTGGGGTATATGGTGTATGGGAAAACGATTCTGAAGTGTTAACGTAAGAGTCGACCAATGAAAAACAGTGGATAGATAATTTTTAATCTTAATTGCTAATGAATTAGTTGATTGGAGCCTTCAAAGTATTGATAAGATTATTGTACTATGAAAGGTTTCTTTGCAGACAAAATTGTCCAAAATTTTGTAATTCAAACCCATAATTTCGTAATTCGAACCCGTATTTTCTGAAGCTTTGCCTAAATTGAAATCATGAAAAAAGTTTTGTTTGTTGGTCAGGTTCAAACACCTGTGGAAAATAGATAAGTTACCTTTGATCAAATCTTTCTTTTCTTGAAAAAATGCCTGAATATTACGATAAATCACTTCAAACGGTTAAAATCATCAAAGATAAGAGCTAAAATATTTTTATTGCAAGGACTGATTTAAACATGAATAATCCTATGTGAAAATCAATAAGCTATAAGTAGGAGTATATCAAATGAGTGTCCAAAATTTGAAATGCTATATTCATTATTGAAAATGAATTTAATGCAGATTTGAACGCAAAAAATACCAATTCTCAGAACAGTACCAAATTTTATTTCTGCAACATAAATAAAATATATCATTAGATATTGAATAAAAAAATCATTAGATATCAAACATACTGAATATTGTTCAACTAATGTTAATTCTCATTCATTTTCCCTTCTGAGATTTATTCAAGAATTTGAGAAATTAGAGCAAACAGTAAATCGATTCATCTAAACTTTCACTCAAAATAGTGACATATATCGTTTTTCTACCGAACGACCTGGTATTGTCTTTATACTGCGAACATCATGATGCTCTTCTCGATATAACGAGATGGTAAGTGTGACATCACGATATATAAGCAACAGAGTGCCGCGTGGTCGTCGTATGCAGTCGAAAAGCACGTGAATCTGCAGTAAACAGTGAGCAGATAAAAAACTCACATCAACAGTAAAACAGTATAACATTGAATACAAAACAACTTGTTGATCGCCGCTCTCGATGGAATCCTTCAAAGCATGTTGTGTGCAATTTGAGACGTGGTCAGCGTAGCCGGTAGCAGAAAGAAATCGTCCTAGGGTGGATGTACTAATAGTCATCTAATTGGTCGTGCCACCACCATTTTTTGCAGATTACTCATTCTAAGAACTAATATCAAATACAAATAATAATACGGAACTAGCTGATGTTTATAATCTACGTTTATCAGAATATTAAACATTTCAAAAACCAATCAATTCTCAGACAATTTTTCAATTGTAGTCTCTGAAACAACGAACGTGCACGCGGTAACCGGTATGACTATATAAATATAAAATTCCAGCATTGAACCATTCACTATTTAATTTGCTTTGGAATATCGTGATGTTTCGCAATGCATTCTAGTATTACTCGTAGAATTAAGGTAAACGTATTTGTAAGTTCCACAATAAGTTTAATCTTTTGTTGTGTCTTCTTCAAAAAATTCAGAAGGATTCTAACATCCGCTCGATCCTCCCCATCCCTTTACTGTCCACCATCTTCATCGAAATTAATTTCACCTTTATGACGTCGTTAATCGTTTCGCCCCCACCCTCTCCATTTCTTCGTCATATCGGCTGTCAACTAATAAGATCTTTTTGTCGATCTTACTCGCTCCCATCCTCCCTGTTAAATCGTTTTTATTCATCATTTGCTTCTCTCTGTTATTACCACCTGAAGGCAGGATTCCCCAGAATAGATCACAGTAACCCCAATGCAACATCACCACAATAGTCGAAATTATACTAGTCTTAAGTAAATAGTTTTTTAAAATTAGAAAATGCCCTCGACATCTTAGAGCTTAAGCAGTATGCTTTTAAACTTATATTATTAAATAAAAAAGTGGATTCCGCTGCAATCGAGAAATTCAAGCAGTCCTAGAAAGTGCTGTCATAGCTGGTAGATAATTTACGAATAGTTTGAAAATCTTCTGAAGAGTTTGGATCGTTGGTATCATTATTTTGTAAACATTTACAATAAGATTTCTCGAATTCAGGCTCTAGATACCAGAACTACTGTGTTGGGTGATTGTGTAAAAGCAAGCATTCATTGGTAATTTCAGTGATACAATTATATCATTTTAACGATAGTGTTTTGCCTTTCTCATATAGAAAGGTTATGCAATCACTGTGAAAATCGACTTTTGGACCGAGGCCCGGAGGGCCGCGTGTTATATACCATTCGACTAAGTTAGTCGAGTACGCAAAATGTCTGTGTGTGTTTATGTGTGAGTATGTGCGTACGTGTATATGTAACGTTTTTTTTTTGCACTAACTTTTCTCGGAGATGGCTGAACCGATTTTCACAAAATTGGATTCAAATGAAAGGTCTCTTATGTAATTCCTGAATTTCATCCGGATCCGGAAATATAGGGTAAAGTGTGTTAAAAATTTTATACCATCACTGATGAAGATGCGCTTTGAGCAAAGAGTGGTTGGACATAAGTCTTGACATTGTGCGAATAAAGTCCCGATTCACATCCAATCCTCGGACCCAAGCTTTCGTCGATACCTGAGATATAATGGGATGTAACCACCGTCCTAGACATCCATCATTCCAGGAGGTTTGCCAGCTGACGAGTGCCTCTTGACGAGAACAACTGAAAAAATCATTGAAGCAGATTGATCTTTCAAAGGTTTCACCTTGTAATGCACCCACCTTGGCCAGTGAGTTCGCCATCTCATTGCCCCTTATGGAACAATGTGATGGGACCCAAAACAAGGTAATCCGGTATGATTTTTTCAGATAAAGCACTAAGTTGTTCCCGTATTTTTCCCAGGAAAGCCAAATTGTGTATCTGAAAGCAAGCCACTTGAAGGTCGCGTAGTGATTGTAGTTTTGGGTACTCGTTCGGTCTGGACTTGAATCGCGGTGTTGAGGATCAAGTCAGCTAGTTATTTGTATTCTCCTTATAGCGAATGTTTTTTGTTTGTGCACCAGTTGAAACCAAAATCGGCAAGTGATCACTACCGTGGGGATCAGAGATTACCTTCCACTTGCAATCTAGTTGTAGCGAGGTCGAGCAAAGAAATAAGTCCAGCGCACTAGGATGTGTTGGCGGTTTTGGATTGCGTGTCATTTCACTCGTATTTGAAATGGTCATATTGAAGTTGTCGCACAGATCATAAATTAACGAAGATCGGTTATCATCACATGAACAGCCCCACTCCGTACCATGCGGGTCAAAGTCTCCTAAAACTAACCGCGGGGTGGGAAGAAGCTCATGTCTGCCAGTCGTCGATGCCCTATCGAGACTCTGGGAAGGATGTAGATATAAGCTATACAAAGATCTTTGCCTCTGATTTTGATTTGGCAAGCAACGACTTCAATGCTCGGAATCGAGGGTAGGTCGATTCGATTAAATGAATAGCATTTTTTGATCCCCAAAAGAACCCTCCATAGGAGTCTCCTCGATCCAGACGTATAATGTTGAAATTGTGGAAGTCAAAGTTTATATTTTAAGTAAGCCATATTTCACACAATGAAAATACATCGCAGTTACGTGAATTTATAAAAAAAAATTAAAAGAATCTAATTTTGGGATGATACTCCTGCAATTCCACTGCAGTATAGTGATCATACTCTCGATTTCTGTAAGTATTTCAGCCATCGATAGATACGATCGCTGCAAAAAGGGGTCATTGTTCTGTCAACTGCTTTAAAAATGTTCTTACTGTCGGTAGTAAAGCCATTAAAATACCTTTTAGAGGATCAGTTATGCTGAAGGCTGTTAATATCCAGTCCACGATATCAGAAAATTTCAGTAACCCAGAATTTATTGGACTTTCTGGTTGTGATTTTGGGTCACTTGGCTTTTTCAGTGTCCCTGGAAGTCCTGCAAATTCCTGGTTGTAATTAAGTTTTCTGAAATACAGGAGGTATTGGCTTCGGTTCTGTGGCCTCATTGTTTTGGTTCCGTTTTAATGTTTTAGTTTCTTGTATTTTAAGACCTTTACGAGGAAGCTTGGGAGAGGACATAATTGTACGTTTCCTAGCTGAACAGAAGAAGGTCCTTCGTCGTCATTTGAAACATCTACTTCAGTCGACAAAAAATTAAGTAGCTCGTTTGAGGATTTCCGCGTAAGATCGTTTTGAGTGCTCCCTAACGATTCGCTTGAGCTTTTCCTCGCGTTGCTTATATTTAGAGCACTCAAAAAGGGCATGCGTATTCTCACCACAGTAAATACACTTTTTGATTGACTTCCTGCAGGACTCCGTGTCCTTCACCACTTTTACCACATTTTCCCAGAAGGGGAGCGGGGATATCTATTTCAGATGTATCACTATCAGGATATTCATCCAAATGTACTTCATCTCTAGGTTTGTCATCATCTTGTTCGAGGTTCCCCTCATCGGAAGACATATTTTTTGTGCAGGAGAAACATAGTCTCCCAAACTAGCAAGGAAAATAGGAAAAAAAGATAGGATAGTGACCATTATGATCCAGTCACTCACTGCTGGTGCCAATGCTATTGAAGCGACAGGTAGAAATAGTCACAAGCAAGTATGTACACCACTGTCAGCTGCCGGTGTCTATCACTCGATCAACCACTAGATCTAAGAGAAACAACAAAAATGTTTCCTCCAGCCCTTGCTAGGGAAACACCTTCGCACTCGAGGTTTTTTTTTTTTTTTTTTCAATAACTATTTATTGGAATATGAGTTAAAATTAAATTATTAAGATTTAAATTGGGTGTTCAGCCACAAGTGGTGACTTTTCAGCCCTGTTATATATATATATATGATTTGGTTATTACCATGAAGACATCATTTGCTTCCGCAATTCTGAGATTTTTGTGTAGGGAAAATTCTAAACCTACTTGTATTGTGTAATGGGGAAAAGGAACTTATATACTAACTTACTAACTAATACAGAGAGTGAATCGATTCAATTGAAGATTGCATCGATTTTTGTCGGAATTTGCTTATAATATTATGTGACATTACATCTAATGGTTCTATATTTGTGAGTCTGTGTAACTCATTTGTACTAAACCAGGGAGGACGCTTCAGAATCATTTTCAGAATTTTATTCTGAATCCTTTGAAGCATTTTCTTCCTGGTAGAACAACAGCTTGACCAAATTGGTACCGCATAAAGCATGGCTGGTCTGAAAATTTGTTTATAAATTAACAATTTGTTTTTTAGACAGAGCTTAGAATTTCTGTTTATAAGAGGATATAAACATTTAATATATTTATTACACTTTGCCTGGATTCCTTCAATGTGATCCTTGAAAGTGAGTTTTTTGTCATACGTTAAACCTAAGTATTTAGCTTGATCAGACCATGTCAATTCCAAGCCATTCAATTTGAGAATGTGATTATTGTTTGGTTTAAGAAAAGAAGCTCTTGGCTTGTGAGGAAAGATAATTAATTGCGTTTTTTGCTGCATTTGGTTTAATTTTCCATTTTGACAGATAATCACTGAAAATATTTAAACTTCTTTGTAGGCGACTGCAGATCACTCTTAGATTTCTACCTGTGGCTAACAGACTTGTGTCGTCACAGAATAGCGATTTCTGACAACCAACGGGTAGATTTGGAAGATCAGAAGTGAAAATATTATACAAGATTGGAGCTACACTCGAACCCTGCGGAACACCGGCTCGTACGGGTAGCAATTCAGATTTACAATTCTGATAGCTAACCTGAAGAGTACGATCAGTTAAATAATTTTGAATCATTTTGATCAAATAAATAGGAAACTGGAAATCAGACATTTTTGCTATTAAACCTTTGTGCCAAACACTGTCGAATGCTTTTTCTATGTCTAGAAGAGCAACTCCAGTGGATAACCCAGAAGATTTATTTGATTTTATCATGTTCGTTACTCTGACAAGTTGATGAGTAGTTGAATGTTCGTGACGAAATCCAAACTGCTCTGGTAAAAAAATTGAATTCTCATTTATGTGAGTCATCATTCTCAACAAGATAATTTTTTCAAAAAGTTTACTGATAGAAGAAAGTAAGCTAATTGGGCGATAACTTGATGTTTCTGCTGGGTTTTTATCAGGTTTTAGGATAGGAATTACTTTAGCGTTTTTCCATCTTTTTGGGAAGTAAGCTAATGAAAAACACTTGTTGAAAATTTTAACCAGGAGTCTCAAGGCAACACCGGGAAGATTTTTAATAAGAATATTAAAAATTCCATCATTACCAGGAGCCTTCATGTTTTTGAGTTTCCTAATAATTGATTTAATTTCATCAAAATTCGTCTCAATAATGTCATCGTGTGATAACACTTGGGTTGAAATATGATCATATTTCAGTGAGACTTCATTTTCAATAGGACTCACAACGTTTAAATTAAAATTGTGGACACTCTCGAACTGCTGAGCAAGTTTTTCAGCTTTTTCACCATTTGTAAGAAGTATTTGATTTCCTTCCTTGAGAGCAGGAATTGGTTTCTGAGGTTTCTTAAGAACCTTAGAAAGTTTCCAGAAAGGTTTAGAATATGGTTTAATTTGTTCAACTTCTTTAGCGAAATTTTCATTTCGCAAAAGAGTAAATCTATGTTTAATTTCTTTTTGTAAATCCCTAACTATGTTTTTCATAGCAGGATCACGAGAACGTTGATATTGTCGTCGACGAACATTCTTCAACCGAATGAGCAGTTGAAGATTGTCATCGATGATAGGAGAATTTAATTTAGTTTGAGCTTTGGGAACTGAAAGATTTCTAGCTTCGATAATATAATGATTCAAATTATCAATTGCTGTGTCGATGTCCGCAGAATTTTCTAAAATAGTTTCATGATCCACATGATTTTCAATGTGAGATCTGTAATCCAACCAATTAGCTCTATGATAGTTGAAAATAGAACTAATTGGATTAATTATAGCTTCGTTGGAAAGTCTGAATGTTACTGGAAGATGATCTGAGTCAAAGTCAGCATGAGTAATCAGTTCACTACAAATGTGACTTTGATCTGTTAGAACCAGATCAATTGTAGACGGGTTTTTCACGGAAGAGAAACAAGTAGGATTACTGGGATGAAGAACTGTGAAGTAACCAGCTGAGAGTTGATTATGAAGTATTTTACCATTACTGTTATTTTGCCTACAATTCCACTGGACATGCTTAGCATTTAAGTCCCCTATTACGAAAAATTTCGATCGATATCTTGTAAGTTTTTGCAAATCGCCTTTAAAGAAATTTAATTGTTCGCCGGTGCATTGGAATGGCAAATATGCTCCAGCGATGAAATAAATTCCATGAATGGTTTCAACTTCGATTCCCAAGCTTTCAATAACTTTAGTATTGAAAGAAGGTGAAATTCGATGTTTAATTTGCCGTTGGACAAAAATGGCAACTCCACCACCCATTCCAGTAAATCTGTCAAATCGATGAACCACATAATGTGGATTACTTTTCAATTTTACATTTGGTTTAAGAAAAGTTTCTGTCACAATGGCAATATGAATTTTGTGAACTTTGAGAAAATTATAAAATTCATCTTCACTCGATTTCAAAGATCGAGCATTCCAATTTAAAATATTCAAATAATTATTTAACATCACTGTTAAATTTTAAATTCATTATAATATTATTTGCAAATTTCCATCCGATTTGAAATGCTTCAAAGAGTGATGAAGTCGAATTCATTTGGATGATCATTTGAAAAAGTTGATCTTGTAGGTAGATCATTTTATTTTCAGTTATATCGCCTAAATCGACTTCATTTAAAGAAGCGAATGGCATTGAAGGAATATTTGTAGGTAGACTGCCATTAGAAGAAGATGATTTGGCCGGTCTACCTATTAATAAATTGTTTTCGTTAGAAGAAGAACTGCAAGGCGGTCCTGTGTTTTGATTATTTACATTAGAAGAAATAGGTGATAGATTTCTACCTAATATACCAGCATAACTGACATTAGAAGAAGATGATGACGAGGTCGATCTACCTGTCAATAAATTGTTTTCGTTAGAAGACGAATTGGCAGGCGTACCTGTTTTTTGTTTCGAAGAAATCAGTGCCTTAGAAGAATTAGGCGTGGCACTTGTAACGGTTTTTTGATTTTCAGGTATGTTCTGTAAATTTAAGGTCGTTGATTTGATTTTTTCCCTGACAGGACATTTCAAATAATTGGATTTATGATTTCCATTGCAATTTGAACATGAAAATTCATCAGTGGTTTCATTCATTGGACAATCGTCTTTCGAATGCGATTTACCACAATTCAAACACCGTATATCCATATGACAATTTTTGGTTCCATGGCCGAAGCCTTGGCAACGACGACATTGCGTTAAGTTTGCTATACGATTATGCCGTTTATAATGTTCCCAATGAATTTTAATGTGGGAAATGAAACGTACTTTTTCTAAAGTTTTCAAATTGTTCACATCATTTCGATTGAAGTGTATTAGGTAAAGTTCATGGGAAATTCCACAGCGTGGTACCATTCGCTCTTTTTTTCATAAGTATTACTTGGGAAGGGGCAAAACCAAGCAATTCTTTTAGTTCATTTTTAATTTCATCAATACTTTGATCATTTGATAATCCTTTCAAGACAGCCTTGAAGGGTCTGTCTGATTTTATATCATATGAATAAAATTTATGAAGTTTCTCGGACAAATATCGAATAAGACGTTCGTAATCTTCCAATCCATCCACCAAGACTCGACATTCTCCTCTTCGTCCGATTTGAAATGAGACTTTTACTTCCGGAAGAAAAGTAGAAAGCTCAGTACGGAATGCTTTAAAGTCGGAAATCATCACCGTCACTGGTGGCATAGATTGATGTTTCTTCCCAGAACGACAAGCGTCCATTTTGGGAATTTTTGAAGAATTTTCTTCTATGTCGCTACAATCGGATTCAGGAAGAATCTCATAAATATTGTTAGACGGCATAGGATCAACGGAAGGGAAATCCGTCCGTTGTCTTTTATTTTTACACTCAGATTCTATAAGATCGTGAATGTTATTAGAAAAATGTTGAATAACGGATTGTGATTTATTCCGTATTGAATTATTTTTAGCCTTAGGCTTGTTGCCTTTCCGGTTGGACGCAGGCATTTTTGAAATTAATGAAATTTTAAATTAAATTAACTAGGCTAAATTAGTCTTCGATTAGACTCCTAGCTAGCCTTAAAAAAGGCTGATTAATTTCTTAGTCACTCTAATATCACTCTTTGTATCACTTAGTCACTCTAATATCACTTAGTCACTTAGTTAGTGATTCAGGTAGCCTTGAAAAAGACTGAAGCCTTGAATCAATGAAACTCTAGGTAGCCAGAAAAAAATTCCAGGAGCCAAGAGCTATACGCGTGCGGTGCGAACGACTGTTCAACACCGACTGTCGAGGTTTTGTACTCGATACCGTAACGATACGGAGCGAAAAAACAACAAGTGTATCGCGGACGACTGCTCGGATACGAATGATATTTATTTATTCGTCAAACAAATGTAGACAACAGACAAAAAACTACAAGGATCAGCCCCATGGGGTTGTTCGAGCCATTGATGTGGAACAAGGCAACCAAAATTTCTAATGATCTACAATCAAACAGTTCAATCAATCGTCACACTTTTGCATTCGCAAATGCATGAGAGTCTGCTTAGATTGAACTTTATTAGGAACCAAAACCGAACACGCGAACCCAGAATATAGACTTTATTTGTCGTGATTTGTATTTGTTTTGTAGCCGATAAAATTGAACTAATAGCAATTGGGCAATTATATGTTTGTACGAGATATGGATATCGATATTTAAGCTTGCGATACGGATATCGATATTTAAGCTTCTCTTCGCCAAACTTGTGTTCAAGTTTTGTATGCAGGCAGTTATTTTTATAGCGTTTCTCTACCATTGCAACCATTCTGCGATTTCGGTTGAAGCAATTTTCTTATTATCAATCGAGTTGATCTTATATAAATTGAAAATTAATCTTATGCACTCCAAATTTACCCTGGGGTAGTTGTCAATTTCTCAGGCGAAACGACATAACATGGAATTTCATCCGAACTTGCATGACACAAAATCAGAGCATACCAATTAAAGCTTCAAATCGTTTTATGGCACTTTTGGACTTGCTGTATTGCAACAACCTACCCCAAGCATGCTGCTCATTGGACTGAAACGTTAGCTATAATTTTGCTTATATTTATAGATTCGCGTGCTCCCAGCAGCTGCGCTTTAGCATCGATTGACCAATCAGAGCAAAGCTTTCCCTTTGATATATCGCTTACTCCTTCAAAACCGTCGACTATGGCAGGGAAATCCAGTATGCCGGGGATTTTTTGCAGAAAAAATAGGACACTGCTAGCTAATAATCAACATTTCAATGATACACAATTAAAAACACATGCCTATGAACATTCAAATCAATACGTAGAAATATTTCCAATCAAATGGTGACATAATATTAATAATTTATATAAAATTTACTGAGCTGTAATTGTTCAAAACCTGACCACATTTCTACGTGTATTTTTCTTGAGTTTCTAGTTTGCACGCCTATATAGAAAACAAAAATGTGTTCCACATTAAAAAAGTTACAATGAATTCTTATAGCATCATTATTTCTACGAATTGGTTTCAATTTTTCTTTTATTTGTTTCTTGGACATAGATTGATTTTTTGTCAGTTTTCGTTATAAAAGCGCATTTGTTTCATTTTTTCGCATAAGCTTAAAATTTTAGTTGTTAAAGCAATTATTCAGATTGTACTCGACATAATTTTCTTAAATCAATGACGACATTATTTCTTATATCCGGAACTGAAACTCCAGGAAAAAGCATTCAAAAATGTCAAAAGCAGACCCTGTCAGCTTGCAATGAAATCAATCTTCAACTCAGCAACGCCATTGCACGGCATCACACTGAACATAGCATCCATTGTATGGGTGCGCAGTACTGCTATTTTCGCGCGCACGAATTTGACATTTCTTTCGCCTACTTGTATGTGGAAGATTCGATGCGAACCGCATGAGCCATTATCGCAAAAAGGATGTTGCCAATTATTTATTCGTGAAGTGTGAGAGCTGGCTATCTTATTAATATGATGTTTTTGCCAAAAGGTTCGTATTAATTTCTCATATATGAATGGTTTGCACAAACTTATGTCGTTTTCGCTTGAGAAAACTGAAACTGACCCAGGGTAGTTTCATCAAACAAACACTTTTCACGAAACTGTGTTGATTTCGCACTTAGCAACGGGGGTTTGAGTAAAACTGATTTAAAAACCAGGTTGGAAACTGACTCGATTTTCAGTTCAACAACGTTGAAACTAGGTTCGAAACTGACTTCAAACAAACGGTTTGACAGCAGTTAGGGTGGAAACTGGGTTAGGTTTGGCATCAAGCGAAAACAACATTAGATTCAAATAATAGGTCGTAAGCGCATGTGAAAATCGTTACCGTGAATTGGTATAGCAGAAATATAGACATCATAAGATTATAACAAGCAATTTCTGCTTTGATTGAAACAGCGAACGATAAAACAAGAATATTACTTTTTTGAAATTATTTTTTGACAATATTAATAAGTGGCTGAACTTTTCCTTTGTGCACTACCATAATCACAAAAAAAAACAATATATAAGTTGAACATTGATCGCGGCATATTGTAATTCTCATTAATTATTAATTTAAAATAAAAACTAGGGGAAGATGGGGTAATACGTCACCTAAAGTAAGATTTATATATCCTAATTATAGGCAATAAAACGTGGAGGTTTTATTAATAATTACGAGCAAATACTCGCAGTATCCATTGAAAAATACATGAAATGTCTTATTTTAAGAACGTCCTTTGAAATGTGTGTAGGGCAAAACGCCCGGTAGTGAAAAACAAGATAGATTTACACTTTAAATTGCGCGAAATCATAGGTATGCAGGATAATCTGAAACAACAACCGGGCAAAACGCATGGCCACAACGATGTTCTTGAAATTTCAAAAATAGTTTTGGGTTTTACGAGTTTACGAGAGTATTATTTTCCGGATATAGGTTTGTGTACTATAATTCATTAAATTGATAGCTTATATAATATTTTTTGTAAGCGGATTCCTAAACATGTTGCTCCACATAATTTGATTTTACCCCCATAAACATGAGACGATATCTTTGATGATTATTCAATTGCATTGCAAATACATCATCTGTCTTACAACTAAATTGAGAAAAATTAAAGGATTTTTATAACAGATTTGGTTACATCATTAAAATCGTTTTCATAATTTTAGAAAATTACTACGGAACGAACACCAAAAGTTACATATAAAAACGACATAATTAGTTTTTGTTTATTTTTCCAGATATGCATGAAATTTTATAGTTATATCTTGTCATGATGGACTTACAGCTTCACTAAATTTCTTGCTGCGAACTAGTCACAAATCAGCAACCGTGACAAATATTGTTACTTGGGACAACAGTAATTTTGAACGAATTTCCACTTCTATGCTGCACACAGGGTATTAATAAAAGTTTGAATGAGCTTGAATGCCTGTTCTCTGTGCCTTTCTTGTGTTTGTTGAGATTCATTTTACTTCCGGTTTCAGAAGTACAGAGATGAGTGTTAAAAATATCAAATTGTCAGTTTGAATGTGAGTTCCAAAACGAGGACTCACATCGATATCTCAAAAATGGCTGTTGCGAATGGTTATGCCGAACTAATATTCAAACGAATTATCTTATTGACTCAAAGATACCTCTCGACCTCCATTTTGATCCGACTTCCGATTCCGAAAATATAATGCGGCTTTCAGATTATAAAATACAGAATGACCTAGGTCATCCTTAAGAAAACGAAGTGGGTTCACTATTATATGCACTCTCGGCACCGGAACCCGAGAATCGGTATAATCGAAGTCGGTTCGTAAGACCACCAACTAACATGACGTACAAACTCTACTAGTTTTTATTCAAATTTTGAAGATTTTATACAATTTTGCCATCGTACTCTAAACGATGAATTAAATTTTTGTTATATCCGAAAATATGCAGTAATTTTTTATGAGACCATAAAACCTTTCATTTGACCCTAAGATTGGTAATAACGGGTTTGAGTCCAGTTTACAACAGTTTTTACGGTTTTTGTTTCGCCAGTTTAAGTGACGGCGTACAATATTTAGCACACGTTACCCTATAACTCCGGCACCGGAAGTCGGATTCGCATGAAATTCAGGACTTCTGTATGGGACCGTAAGACCTTTCATTTGAATCTAAGTTTGTGGAAATCAATCAAACCATCGCTGCGAAAAGTGAGTGAGATCCATTTATGAATATATGACCACTATTTCCGGTGCTTCCGGAATTGGAGACCGGTAACCAGGATAGCCGGAATTGGTTTTGTTTAGTTGTCTACTTATAATGGCTATCGATTTTATGTAACAGTTGTACTATTTATGTACCATTTAATTTCACTATTTCACTGTCACGTTATTACACTTTCACAAAGTCACTATACTTTAATGAAGCATAAAAACCTTACAATACAGATACGCGTATTTCGGAATGTTATTTACATCCTTCTTCAGTGTATCGGTTTTATAAGATACACTGAAGAAGGATGTAAATAACATTCCGAAATACGCGTATCTGTATTGTAACGTTTGTTATGCTTCATTAAAGTATATTGACTTCGTGAAAGTGTAATAACGTGACAGTGAAATAGTGGAATTAAATGGTACATAAATAGTACAACTGTTGAATATATTCCGCTAACAGCTCCAGCTAAAAAATAGTGATTTTATGTAATTTTGAGACCAGGTTAGAAATTTGTTTTAAGGTTTTTGTTTCGCCAGTTTTAGTGATGGTGTACAATATTTAACACACTCTGGCCTATACCTCCGGTACTGGTAGTCGGATCCGGATGAAATTCAGGAATTCCGTATAAAAGCGTGAGACCTTCCATTTCAATTTAGGTTTGAGAAAATCGATCAAACCATCGCTGAGAAAAATAAGTGAGATGCATTTTATAATATATAACCATTCTTTTCGGTACATGCGGAACCGGAGACTGGGAACCAGGATAGCCGGAATCGGTTTGTTTAGTTGCCTACTGATAGAGACTATCGATTTGTGTAGTTTTGAGATCGGTTTAGAAATTTTGTTACGTTTTTTGTTTCACCGGTTTAAGTGACGTTGTACAATATTGAACACACTTTACTTTATTACTCAGGAACCGGAAGTCGGATTCGGATGAAATTCATGACCTTTCATCTAAGTTTGTCAAAATCGATTCAGCCATCTCCGAGAAAACCTAGTGAGATTATTTGACACATACACACACAGACATTTCTCAGCTCGATGAACTGAGTTGAATGCTATATGATACTATAACTTTTTACTAGACGGTTTTTCAAGTGATTGCATAACCTTTATATAAGAGAAAGACAAAAACATGCGAAACATTCAATACGGATCTTAAAACTGGTCCAGTTGATGTTCAAACAAAGTTCGTAAGATTTCCTTCCATCGTCAATAGTTTTTGAATTAAATCACAGCAACACAACAACTATTGTAATTAGTTCGTTGCGTTCTTTTGCAAAAGTTTCGTTATAAATAAACCTATTACAAGTATTTCATCACCGAAAATCTTGTATCTATTTCTCATATGAACGTGTTAACGTGTGTGTATTAATTTCAACGTTCGCAATCAACGTTATGCATCCACTGTGAAAAACGACTTTTGGACCGGGGGCCGGAGTGTCGAGTGCCATATACCATTCGACTCAGTTTGTCGAGTACGCAAAATGTCGGTATGTGTGTATGTGTGTGGATTTGACCGATACCGTCAATTAAAACGGCGAAACAAAAAATGTGATCTATTTCTAATCTGGCCTCGAAACTTCTCCAATTGGTAGCCATTATCAGTGGACAGTTAAACAAATCGATTTCGGCTATTCTCGTTCCAGTTTTCCGATTCTGGAAGCACCGGAAATAGTGGTTATGTATTCCAAAATGGGTCTCACTAACTTTTCTCATTGGTGACTTGACCGATTTCCACAAACTCAAGTTAAAACGAAAGGTTTTTATAGTTCCATATTGAATTCCTGAATTTTGTCCGGACCCGACTTCCGTTTCCGTAATCTTACAGGGAGAAGATTGTTTAAATTTGTATAGCGTCACTAAAAGCGGCGAAGTAAAACACGTACAATAATTGCTAAACTCGCCTCAAAACTATTCCAATCGGTAATCAGTCAGTCAGACGGCCAAACAAATTAATTTCGGCCTTCCTGATTCCTGGTTTTCGATTCACGACCGGAGATTGTAGCCATAGACTCAAAAATGGATCTCAGTCCCTTTTTTCAAACCTACTTCGAATATACCGGTTCCTGGAATTCGGTTTCGGAAGTACCTGCAATAGAGGAATTTACTTCGTTTTCTCAGATATGACCTAATTATGTAGATTATTAGTTTGAGGACAATCCTTTTTGTTTTTCAAGAATCAAAGAAAATTATTGTTTAGAATATTTATATATGCGTATATGTGAGATATTAGAAAAGCATCATTACACCACTAGGTGGTTTAAAACAGGTATTTTATGTTCAACTTTTTTGATAAAAAGTCAATTAACGTTGTTCATAAATAAAAAACTGTATCGGTCATTTGAATTGTCTTTGCATTATTTATTTGATGTACAATTTCAGAGACAGTATAATTCAAATTTAGGACGAAATGGCAGTAAAGTATATCGAATACAACAGCAACGTAATAAAATGGTAACGCAATTTAATTGATCCATTTACGCACATGTCGTTGCTATCGCTGTCTTATGCAAAATAACAATAGGTAGTTAGCATACATTCTACGAGTAGACTGTCGTGATAGGAAAAAGTGCATTGCGCAATTTCAAAAGAACATACAAATAAATTGCTCCAAGCTCTAGTAGACAATGTGTATTACACTTCATGTCCAATTCAAGGTTAAAATCCTACTATTTCACTACAGTCAACAATCAGAGCATAAATTCCCACCTTACCTGAACCTTGACCAAACAACAATAGAAAATATCCCATCCATAATTTCAATCTTCACCTACCTCGTACATGTCAATCGTCTTTCTGTTCGGACTGTGATCAGGTACTGGATCCAACTGCCGTAGAGCCAATAGTTCCGTCTTGTCGGATCCACCTACAACCCACTCTTCTATTTCACTGAATGTGTCGGAACTATCATCTGCACTGTTATCCTGCACATCGTCTCGCTGGGAGAGTTTCTGATACTCAACCGACACCAAAACACCACTACTCATTCTACACTATTCACTTCCGATCGGTAGGCATTCGAAACTACGGCAAAATTAAATCGAATCCATTCGACAAGCTAGGAGGTCAATTTCATACTTGTGTTTCTAAGAATTTGAAAAAAAAATCCCACGTTTGATTTACAATCTACAGAAGTAAACTTATTGCCATCATTTTTTATTTACGTTTGATTTACACTCTACAAAAGAAAACTTATTACCATCATTTTAATTCTAACATCGCTGATCTAGAATTGTTTACTTCTACAATCATGTCAAATCAAACTGAAACCAATTCCATTGGCATATTTTTCCTGGAAAACAACTGAACTGAGCAACGATGACAACGAATATGTCTCAAACAATATGTGCACGTATTTGTCCTGCTGACTCATCGTTTACCGACAGATATTGTGGAGATATTCATACAATTAGGACTATTTGCGCGCAAATAGGTCACAATGACTCGCCACGTAGGTTCCACACGAGAGCACTTATTGTCATTTGCACTTATGCTCTGATTACTTTGAAATTCGACCTTTTAACCGAGATCTGTTTTATTAATTGTCGAAAATTATTTGGTCGGGTCAGCCGAGAAACTAATTTTATGTGTAAATTTGTACATTCAAGCACGATGTGTCAAATATTGTCATTTTCTTCAAATTAACAGACCTTGACGACTCATCAAAATATTTCAGAATGCCCTCGGCATCTTAGAGCTAAGGCAGTGTGCCTCATTACATATATTATGAATGAATAAAAACATATCTTCTAGGTCACATAGGCCACAGCTGCCGGTTTTAGCAAATTTTTCACAGTTTTGATGTGGAACACAATTTTGTTTTCTATATAGGGGTGCAAATTGGAAACTCAAGGAAAAATATGTAGAAATGTTGTAAGATTTTGAACACTTACAGCTCAGTCAATTTTGTATCAATGATTAAAGTTACCGTTTGATTGGAAATATTTCTAAATTTTGATTTGAATGTATCAAGCCACGTATTTTTAATTATGTATGATTGAAATTTTGATTAATAGTGAGCTGTGTCCTATTTTGTATGTTAAAATGCTATACTGGCTTACTGGATTTCCCTTACGGAGACGATGGTTTTGAAGGAGTAAGCGATCAATCAGCTGAAAAGCATCGTTCTGATTGATCAATTGATGCAAAAGCGAAGCTGTAGGGAAGTACGCGCATCTATAAAAAAGCGAAATTATAGCAAACGTTTCAGTATCACGTGTAACATATCAGCTGCTAGACAACAAGATACAAAGCGCTATAAAACGATTTGAAGCTTTAATTGGTTTGCACAAACCAATTAAAGCTTCAAATCGTTTTATAGCGCTTTGTATCTTGTTGTCTAGCAGCTGATATGTTACACGTGATACTGAAACGTTTGCTATAATTTGGTTTGGTTTGCACAAACCAATTAAAGCTTCAAATCGTTTTATAGCGCTTTGTATCTTGTTGTCTAGCAGCTGATATGTTACACGTGATACTGAAACGTTTGCTATAATTTCGCTTTTTTATAGATGCGCGTACTTCCCTACAGCTTCGCTTTTGCATCAATTGATCAATCAGAACGATGCTTTTCAGCTGATTGATCGCTTACTCCTTCAAAACCATCGTCTCCGTAAGGGAAATCCAGTAAGCCAGTATAGCATTTTAACATACAAAATAGGACACAGCTCACTATTAATCAAAATTTCAATCATACATAATTAAAAATACGTGGCTTGATACATTCAAATCAAAATTTAGAAATATTTCCAATCAAACGGTAACTTTAATCATTGATACAAAATTGACTGAGCTGTAAGTGATCTTGTGTCATGCGAGTTTGGATTAAATGTTTTGTTATGTCATTTTCATCTGAGAAATCAACAAGTATCCCAGGGTAAATTTTAAGTACTTAAGATTAATTTCTAATTAAAATAAGATGAACTCGATTAATTATCGAAATCGCAGAATGGTAGTACTGGTAGAGAACTTAACGCTATAAAAATAACTGCATGCATGCAAAACTTGACCTTGGCGGAGAGACGCTTAAATATCGAAATCCGTTACGCTAGTATGCATATATTTGGGTTACTGATGTAATTTCGTCGGATACAAGGCAAACAGAGTCTGAGCTCGCGTGTTCGATGATGGTTATTAATACGCTGAGATCTTTTTTAGGCGGAGGATACGTACCGCGTAAAAATACCGTGTTATTTCGGGAATCCGCATAGCTTCGGGAATCTTCGTAAAAAGCCGTGTAACAAACGCATATAAAAAAACGTGATTAATCCACCTAGCAGTGAGATGATACCTTTTTTATCAATCCGCATGTGGTTTTTGCATGGATATTCTTCGGTGTTTTAGTTCTCATGACATTATTTTAATTATCGTCGTTTTGAACGGCAAATGCCGAAACTGCAAATAGTATCGAATTTCAATCTTAACGTGTGACAATCGATTGTACATTCCATGAGATGTCGAAGTAGGTTCGACTTTAGAGTTTTTCGTTATTATTTACGGTACTTCCAGAGCCGGTATTCAGGAACTAGCATAACCCAAAATGATTCGAATGGCTATAAATTAATACACCAAACAATTTACATCTTCTATATCGGTATGAATTTTAAAAACTCATTATCTGTAATTCCATCGGATATAATTCACCAATTTTGTATGGGACCGTAAGTCCTTTAATTTGAATTTTTGTTTTTGAAGTTCGATTTGGCCTTTTTGAGAAAATGATTGAGCTTTGAGAATCGATTCGATACTGGAACCAGAATTCGAAAATCGGTGTAGCCGAAATCAGTTAAATCCACCTGAGTAGTGTGTAGACATCTTTGAGAAATTGTAGTGCGAATTAAATTTTTAGGTTCCTTCCGAATCGAAAACTGAATACCGCTTAAACTGAAATAAATTTATTTGGTAATCGACTATCCAAATCTTCCAACCCGATAAACCTGATTAATTTATGTGAAATAGGCATTTTTTACTAATCGCCCTGTATCTCCTAAACCGGAAGTAGGATCTGACTAAAAAGTAAGATGTTTCATAGGATTCAGTTCATTCAGAATCTCAGATCGGTTCAGCCATCTACGAAAAATGAGTTGCATTATTTTAATTTCGTTTCACATATCATTCTGTGGTTGCGCATTCAGAAGTCGGATCCAAACGTAATTCAAGAACCTTGTTTGGGAGTATACTACTTTTCATATGAATCTTGTTTGTAGAAAACGGTTTAGCCATTTCCCAGAAAATTGAGTGAAATTATTTGTCAAACACGCATTTTCTGATCTCGACGAACTGAGTCGAATGGTATATGGGAGTCCATCATTTATTACTGTAAGTAGTTCAAATCAAAATAATTATGGAATTTCTTTCAACTTGAAAATACTGCCATCATCTAGTTTACATGTCATTCTCGAACGGTTATGTTGCCAAAAACGAACCGTGCTGAAATCGGTCCGAGGCAAAATGCCATGAAAAAAGATGCTGTATACAATCTTTTTGGTACTTAGAAACAATTGTATGTAACAGTATAAAAATCGTGTTTCATTTGTCTCCGAGACAAATGTGAGTCTTTATAATCAAACGCGTAAAACTTCTACTACTGGAATAAGGCGAAAAGTCGTTTACACGAAAATATCGATATCGCTGTTAAAAATGGACGGATAATGGATTCAATAGCGTTCTGGGTGACGGGGAGACCTTTCATTAGTGACTAGTTTGATCAAAATCGATCCAGCCATCTCTGAGATCTCGACCTCTTTGTTGACATACATACATACATACATAAATACATACATACATACATACATACATACATATATACATACATACACACACACACACAAGGATATTTGCTCAGTTCGTCGAGCCGAATCGATTGGCATATGACATTCGGCCCTCCGGGCCTCGGAAAATTTTCTAAAGTTTGAGCGAATTCTATACCAATTTTTTATATTTATAAAAAAAGGTTAAAAACCGCCTGTAATAAAAAAATCGAAGAAGACTCTCGTGCAATCGCGCTTTCAAAACCATTGCGATTGATTGAACCGTTTGATTGAAAATATTGATCATTAGAAATTTTGGTTGCCTTATTTCATATCAATAGCTCGAACAATTTCATGGTATCCTTGTGATTTGTTTTAAATATTGAATAAAAAGATCAAAACGTTTGTTTGGGCATACATTAGCATAACCTTTTCAATTTTTAACACATTGACCCAAGTTAATAGAAATTTCTCGTTTTTTTGCATTATCGCTCTAAATAACGGTTTAAAACACCAGAAGTGAGATCCGAACAAATGTCAAAAGCAGTCTATTTTTTAGACGTTGACCTTTTTATTTGAGTCTAAGTTTGTGATAATAGATTAAGCTGCTTCTGAGAAAATGAAGAGGCTTCCGTTTTGAAATTGTTTCCATTGGCCAGCAACTAACAAAACTAACGATCGTCTATTTTTTTCGACGAAAAACAGTACATTTTGCACAAAAATCGAGAAAATACAGTACATCGACATTAAAAAATAAAATTCGTAGTACGCATTTTATTTTAAATAGTGAATAAAAATTAATTTAAATAATTATCAGATGATCTATTTTCATCATCATAATAGTTTTTTTTTATTTTCCTATGCAAATAATTATTTTTAGTTCAATGAAAACTGAAATAAATAAATGAATTAGTCATCAATCGACATTACAACCACATGTACTTGAAAAAATTACAAAACATTATTTGCAGAAAACTTTATCTTCTTAGGTATATTTAATTTGTTTTAGAATACTTGCGATTTTTTGTTTCTAATCAACAAATGTGAGCAAAATTGTTGTTGCATGCTTTGATAAAAAATGGACAATAAAAAGATCATGATACACACTAAGATTTGATTCCGTTGTTCGGTAATTTTTTTGACGAAAACTTTCGGCAATCAATGGAAATTACGTATATTTCGGTACATGAATTTCATTTTACAACAATTATGCAAGCTTTAACCGGACGATCAGTTTTACACAAGTTTTCATTATAGAATTCTGCAAATAGCAAGTAGATATTCATTCGATAAATCTAAATAGTCGCCGTCCGTATGGTGAAATTATTTTTCAACAATCGAATTTCTGTATATACTGATTGTCGTGATAGCTAACTGTCAAACAGTTATTAAAATTTTCAGTGTGTGTCTTTTTATTAACCAAACGAAAAAAAATCTTGAAGGGTTCGTCGAATGGAATGAGGTACAAGTGCACAAGTTTTTGAAACAAATAACTCAAAGCTATTTGTTTACTAACAGGCAGAAAATAATTTCATATCACTATGTCCACTTGCTGCCAATCCATTTCGCTCGAGAATAATTTCAGGTGGACTTGACGGGTTGGGCAATGCTCCAAAAGGCGTTCATAATTCCAGTCAACCGGGAAATGAAGTTATATTTTCCTTTAGTTTTCCTAGACATTTTTTATATTTTTTCGTAAATATATAGTGCACCGTAGTCACGACTGGTTCGAATTTTCTTCACTCGTTTTTAAGAAAAATATTCAAATCCGAAAAAACTAATCGTAAGTTAAAATACGTGTTGTTTTATGAAGTCCGAAAATCCATTCAAATTCCGAATTTTAACCAAAAGTAAACAAACACAAAAAAAACACGAACCATTTGTTAGGTCCATTTGGTTTACAGTTTATGACAGTTGTTTGACAGTTCAGCAATAACCGAACGATCAGTAATCAATTCAATTACCGAACGGATTAGCGAATGTTCAGCTTTTGAAAATTCGGTAAAAAATAACCGAATTCTGCGAAATTTTATAAGTGTGTAGAAAAGGAAAGTAAGAATAGCTAGCCGATTGTTGTTTACATGTGTTTATATTCGCCACATGATGCTACTGTTGTCTCAGATATTTTGTATTTCAGCAAATCGGAATTCGATGCATAATAGACTTAACATTTCATAATTATTTTTCGATTTGAGAAACACAGTACATTTTAATGGGAAAATACAGTACAAATCAAAATACAGTATTTTTAAAGGGGAAAATCAGTACGCATAATTTGGGTCAGAAATACAGTACAATACTGTAAATTACAGTACAGATGCGAACGTTAAGCACAACCTATAAGTTGAAACAGTATTTAACCAAATTTAGAAAAATTATACTTTTTTGCATTATTGCTCTACAGGTTGCAATTTCATACACACTACCTTGTATTTCCGGAACCGGAAACCAGATCTGGATAAAATTCTACATCAACTTATGATCGTGTCAACGTATTTGATCAACAATTAACCATACCTGACGAATTGAAGAATTATATGGTTATTTGAATGATTTTGGTTTGTTTTTTCCTTGTCATGTATAAAAATCACGCTTCTGAAAATGAAATGTTTATACTTATCAGCCTGTAATTCCGTAGCCGGAAGTCGAATCCGAATGAAATTCGGCAGGGGTTTTAAGACTTTTCATTTGAATCTAAGCTTGAGTAAATTGGATAAACGGTTTTTGAGAAAATCGAGTACAGTTTTTAAGTTCATTGTGCACATTTTACGCCGTAGCTACGGAACCGGAAGTCGGATCCGGATGAGATTCAATAAAAACCTATGAGACTATAAAGCCTTTAATATTAATTTAAGTTAAAGACAATCGGTTGAGCAATCTCTGAAAAAATCGAGTGCACTTTTTCTTCATTTTCGGATAGTTTACCCCGTTACTCGAACCGGAAGTTCGATCCGGGTAAAATTCAAGAGGAACATATGGGATCAAGAGACCATTCATTTAAATTTAAGTTTGGGAAAATCGGTCAAGTCATCTCCGAGAAAATCGGGTGCACATTTTTGTTATATACACACATACTCACACAGACATTTTCATACTAGATGAACTGAGTCGAATAGTATATGACACTCGTCCCTCTAGGTCTCGGTTTAAAAGTCGGGTTTCACAGTGATTTGAAAGCGTTACTCTATGAGAAAGGTAAAAAAATTCAAATAATCAATTCTTTTTTTAAGAACTGATTTTATTCACCACCTTTCGGTTTGGCCCGCATATATATGTGTTAGTTTATTTTGGTAGCATTGTCGTTTACTTGGCGTTTACACGAAGAAATAGTTTACTTTTTGTTTAATATGTTAATATAAATTCATTGGTCGGTTTTGAGAACTCGGGCGTGAATCTTTGCAAATACATGCAAAACTACAGCATCTAAATCACTCCAAATACAATTAATATTCCTATCTTTGTTTAATCTATTCAATTAACTTAACATGATACATTGAACTCACTCATGGTGATACACTAACACTTTTCTCGGGAACACAGTATGTATTCACATTCAAAGCATAATTGGGAAGGAAGATTTCTGCACGTAAAATATGCACTGTTTGAATGCATTGACGGGTGGCCGTAGTACATGCTCCTCGGTAAGAAGAAACATAATAAACAGCCATTTATTCACATTACTTTTGGCTCACAAAGTGGTACCAACAGTGTATACAACATGCAGCATTACAAAATAACAAGAAAAACACAACGATAATATGTGCACGAAAAACACAACGATATTACGTGTGTCCTGAGTCCGGGCAAAAAACGTACAGTTATCAATCTAGTTTATCACCAAACGGAGACCAGTATAAGCAAAAGTTAATTAGTAACGATTTGTATCACGGCGTTTGACATCTTGTTGCGAAATTCCAACTTCACCCACTTACTCCATGTCTGTCTTGAGTTGTTGATTGATCCTGAACACATCAATAGTCGACCGCATAAAAAGAACCCATCAAAAGATGATAAGCATGGTTCGCTTGTAATTAATGGGGATGCACGACAAACCACCACCGTCACAACGTTGTTCCGTTTTTCCGTTTCCGGATGACACTCTACTGCGGTAATTTATCGTCTTAATATGCCAACAAATCCATACGCGACAGAATAACTGCCATCTTTTGGAGTGATCGAAGTACTTTGATATGTAAAGCTCATGGATTACGCTTGCATTACTTCACACAATATGACTTTCGCTCAGAAAACACGATCGTTATACTACTACAAGAACGTCATGCGAAGATGATCATATGATTCTACGGAGTCGCGGAAAGACACTCGCGATGACACGAACACATTGGCGACCTAAATAGCCTTGTCATTGTAGAAATTACTTGATAATTATTTACTACTTTTGAGTCTGCATCTTTGCACTTTGCGCCTTTCACTAACCCACCAGCATCCATTTCAACTCACTTTACCTCTCCACCGACAGTAAGCATTTCTCTTGTAGCGGCAGCGCGAAGATCACGTAATATATTTTTTGCCTACACCTGTATCACAATCGATTGATGATGAGGTTAGTGTAAACCGGTTACACTACAAGTTTAAATTTACCATCTCCACACATTGCATTGAATAATTCTACATTGTTTCCAACAAAAAGCGGTTGTCTGTGCCTTAGTTTTCACTTAAAATGAATCTAACATTCGACGCGTCCAGCAGCTCATCCAGCAAGACACTGGCATGGTACTACGAAAGCTAAGCATGAATCAATGTTTGCCGATTCAGCAAGACATGGTTGTTAGTGTGTCTCTACAGTGTAACACATGTATCTACTGAAGCTGCTCGCCGAGAGGGCAGCTTGTGAGTTCGCAACAGCTGAGAATCGACATTCACTCGAGTGGCACGAGATACACGAGATACACGAGATACAGCACAAGTAGTGATAGTTTAGCGAAGAATAGCGACTAGCCGGATTGTTATGCATGTACTGAATAGAGCTGTTGTTGAGAGGATTTTACAGAATATCCAATCAATATTTCTGTTAGGAAAATTTACTGATAAAACTAAGGCATATGATTAAATAATTGTGTTATACCACATTCGAAATAGCTCGGATTAGAGACAATTTTGCCAAAATTTCAACCCTCTTACTGCCATATTTACGAAGCTAGAGTTTCATTTCTTACTTTTTTAACTATTTCTATTTTTTCACCACAGCAAAAAACATCTTCTAATCCGCCTAGTGATGCAACGACGCCTTTTTCATATTATTCATATTCTCATATTTATTAAGATGTGATTTATCAAAACGCTTTCTTTTGATTCTTAAATAGAAACATGAAAGTTTGTTCGAGCATTAACTTACAAGCCCTACAAAAATAAAACCAGTTTTGAGGATTTTTTACGTTTTTCGCTTAAGACTATAAGACCTTTCATTTGAACCTAAGTTTGAGGAGATCGTTTAAGCCATCTCTGAGAAAAGTGTGTACTTCAAAATTGACCGCTATTTTCGGTATTATCGGAAGCGAAAACCGCGGATCGACATAGCCGAAGTCGGTTTGCTCGGCTATCCTCTAATAAGACCTGTCGATTGGAATTGGTTTAGAAAGTTTTGTTATAAAGATTTCCGATTTTTTTGTGTTCTACTTTTGCTCTCAATCATAATTTTTCTTTCGTACATTACTTAAAATATACATATTGACGTATTTAAATAAATAAATAAAAATAAACGTTGAGAATCTACCCGAACAACCATGGACTCCACAATTACTTATAACATCAACTTTCTTGCTGCATAAAGTACACGCGGAACATTTGAGAACTTAAAAGTACAGAACCAGCTCCGTGTGAACTTTCTCGCTGCATTGAAGCTAAACAATGTATTCTAGATATTGCTTAGAAGTTCGTTCGGTTGCGTTGCACGAACTTTCAAATGTGAATAATTACTTAAAAAATGGGCTGCTTAGAAAGCTGCTAAGAATGCTGCTTTTCCGGAAGAAAAAGAGCCACCAAGAAGACCAAGATCGCGAAGCGATGGAACAGCTGTACCGCGCAAATGACACACGGAGGTTCTATGAGAAGGTGAACCGCTCAAGTAGAGGCTACACGCCACAGGCCGAAATGTGCAGAGATACCAGTGGTAACCTTCTCACGAACGAACGTGAGATGATCGACAGGTGGAAGCAGTACTATGACGAGCATCTGAATGGCGAAGCACAAGATACAGAGAACGGCACAGCAATCAATATAAGTGCACGTTCAGCAGACAACAGATTCCCAGCACCTGATATGTCGGAGATAAGTGAGGAGATCGGTAAGCTGAGGAACAACAAAGCCGTGGCAATAACCAGTTAACAGGCGAGCTGCTCAAACATGGAGGAGAGGCACTGGCTAGAGCGCTGCACTGGATGATTTCTAGGATTTGGGAGGAGGAGATTCTACCGCAGGAATGGATGGATGGAGTGGTATGTCCCGTCTACAAAAAGGGTGATAAGCTAGACTGTTGCAATTACCGCGCAATCACATTGCTGAACGCCGCCTACAAGGTACTCTCCCGAATCCTTTGTCGTCGTCTATCACCAATAGCTAAGGAATTCGTAGGGCCGTACCAAGCGGGATTTACTGGAGCCCGCGCCACTACGGATCACATATTCGCGATAAGACAAGTACTCCAGAAGTGTCTTGAATACAACGTACCCACGCATCACCTATTCATTGACTTCAAAGCGGCATACGACACAATCGATCGAGAACAGCTATGGCAGATAATGCACGAATACGGTTTCCTAGATAAACTGACGCGATTGGTCAAAGCAACGATGGATAGAGTGATGTGCTACGTCCGAGTATCTGGGACGTTCTAGAGTCCCTTCGAATCTCGGAGAGGGCTACATCAAGGAGATGGACTTTCTTGTATCTTGTTCAATATTGCCCTGGAAGGTGTGATTCGAAGAGCGAGGATCGACACGAGTGGCACTATCTTCCGAAAGTCCGTACAACTTTTTGGCTTCGCTGACGGTATTGATATTGTGACACGTAACCTTGAAAAGATGATGGAAACCTACATCGGACTGAAAGCTGAAGCTAGGCGTATCGGACTGGCCGTAAATGCGTCGAAAACAAAATACATGAGAGGTGGATCGATCAAGTGGAGGGTGATCTCAGAAGCATCCGTGCCTTGAGTGGCTGGCGACGAGCAGCCATGGACCGAGTTATGTGGAGACGTATGCTTGATACAGCAAAGGACACCCCAGGCCTATAGCTGTTAGGTAAGGTAAGTACCATAGTTAACAGCTTTTTGGCAATATTTTCATAGGTTTCAAGTGATTTGCACGGGATTCTTGTATCCTGACCGAAAATCACATAAGAAGGTATCTTCATAACATACATTTCAGCAACAGCAACGGCTGAATAAGATGGTCAACTCCATTTTCGATCGTTGGAGAAGATGGAACGGCTGAATATCCATGTAGTACCCAAGTCGACGTACCCGCCCAACGTCCCCCAGCTGAGTCCCATCGAGAATTTCTGGGACAACCTGAAGCGTAAGATCTACTTCAACAATTTTGTCACTAAAACTGAGGATAGGGATCTCTCCGCCATGGCGAATGTTCCGGTTAACTGCCGGAAGGCTGCTCGCGTAGAATTTTTTCAAGTAAGCTTACCTTCCATAGGAAACTTATCAAAAAAAATTATCTGTCTTAGCTTTTTTTATCACTATCCGAGAAAAAAGTTCATTTTTGCCTTTCTCATAGAGAAAGGTTATGCAATCGCTGTGAATTGACTTTTGAACCGAGGCCCCATTTGACTCTGTTCAACGAGTACGCAAAAGGTCTGTATGTGTGTATGTGTATGTATGCATACATGTTTTTGCACTCGGAGATGGCTGAACCGATTTTCATGAATTTCCTTATTTTTAGAATCATGATTTTTATCAATTTTAGATTCAAATGAAAGGTCTTGTAACCCCACACAAAATTTCCGAATTTTATTCGAATCCGACTTCTGGTTCCGGAATTACATGGTGATATGTGAAAAAAAATGGAATTAAGTGCACGGCTGAACTGATTCTCACAAACTTCAAATTCAAATGAAAGGTGCAGTCGTCCCATACAAAATTTCCACTTTTTATGCGGATCCGACTTCTGGTTTGGGGATTATTGTGCAAAGTGTTTTGAAAAATGTATACCGTTAAGGTGACCATGGAAGCGAGCCACATATGGCAACCAAGAAACCGCCTACCCTCCCACTCCACCTTCCGCTATTTTGCCCTGCTCTTGATGTAAACAAACCATGAAACACATTTTTTTCTACGTGTAGAGGTAAATATGTTGCGTAGAATTGCTACTGCAATTTGGTGACATAATCACTCATCGTATTGATATATGTTTACGATAAATTATCAACTCTGAAGAATGATTTGTGCAAAACTTTTTCGGACCTTCATTAGAAGGTTTCTTCTTAGAATGTTATTATTTTTCACTCACCTCAAGATTTCAACTGCTGTTTATAGCTCTGTGACATAAGTAAGCTTTATGAAACACTTTTGAGTTGTTCTTCACTGATGAACTTATCATCTGCTCTAAAAATTTTATTATAAAACCTTTGAATAACTCACAGTTCTGGTTTTAAAAATTTTCCGAAAATCCACGATAAGAAGTTTGCTGGCCTGCTTTAGTATTGGTAATACCACCCTATTAAATTGGTAGTGATGCCATACATAATTAGAGGAAAAAAACCTTGCAATGCACTAAAAATGGCAATATTTTTAATTAGTCGCACATTGATATAGTTAAAATTACGGATCAAAACTACTTTCGTACGTCACCATCTAAAATTTCAATATTAAAAAAAAAACGATAACATTTGCCTAACTTCCATTTCAAATACTGCTTCCCCTCCTAGTTATCCGCAACCCTGTTGTCTTATTTACCGTCGCTATGGAATGCAAAAAATAAACAAACAGTTCAAGTATTGCAATCTTTTCGAAATGCCTCGTCCATATAAGAAGAAGAAAGCAGCGCTCATTCGCGAAAATCAATAGAAAAATGGATGGAATATGTTGATAGAGTGTGTTTTGGGTAGCGAGTTTGAGCGGGACTCATCAGTTCAAACAGTGGAAGAACTGCCGGTTCAAAACAATACCACGGAATTTAGAAACTGTACTTGATCCAATAATTTGGTATCAATAGGTAAAGTTCTAAAATATTTTCGTCAATATATGAAATTATTTCTTCAAATTTGCATGATAAATCTTTTCAGAGCAAATAGCCAATTTATCATCAAGCCCTCTCGTCAACAAGTGCCACTTGACTGTTCTCTGGGTGAGGTTGCTTCCCTATCCGAAAACGATGATGTTGTCGACAAAATGGAAAATGTATAATTTGTTGATTTGTATTTTTTGAATATGTGAGCTTCATATTCAAAAATTAAAATAATACAAAAAGCCATGGCAACAGAGTTTGTTCTGATTTCGTGTGGTGTTGCTATACTTAATCCATCAATGTAACAGCTTCCTTTTTACTTTGTAATGTAAGAAAAATGCCAAGAACCAAACGAAGGCAAATAGTAAACTATCTTCTTTGGCACAATCAATATATTCTCATGATTGTAATTTGTTAACTCCAGAATGAGCATGAAGATGAGATAAGTCCTCTCTGTTCTGCTAGGTGATTTGAATAGTTTCAATGTTTACATTTTGTTCTTGCAGCTGTATTCCTTTCAGCACTTCCGGTGAAACTCTCAACGGGTGAGCACGTTGCATCGTGTTAGTCCGGGGAAAATTCGAGTATTTCGCAAGAAAGAAAGGATTTTCAGCCGTACTTTGACGATTCGACGCAGCCACACAGCGAGATTTTCGCTTGTAGTCAAGTGAAAAGAAAGTCCACTGGACTATAAACGAAAATTAACTGGCAATATAGCCTTAGTTGCTGTGCCATCAATTCGGCGTCATCTCAAATGAGTTGACGCCAACCAGAAAGGAAGAAGAAGATTCCTTTCAGCACACAAATATTATTTCATTCCTCTCCACTCACAAATACTATTACTATATGAAAAAGTATTGTTTCACCAATACTTTTACATTTATTTTCCTTGGCTTCTGTCCACGGTCACCTTATGCCCCGTTTACACTTCTGCTGGCTGCCAGCATGCTGGTGTCAGTGTACTGCCCTCTTAGGAAAAAAACGTTCAACGGTGGTCCTTCGTTGGTCTAATACTTTGGATCATTGGACCACAGTTGAACGTTTTTTCCTAAGAGGGCAGTACACTGACACCAGCATGCTGGCAGCCAGCAGAAGTGTAAACGGGGCATTAAGGCGGCGAAACAAAGCACGTGAAAAATATCTTAACTGGCCTCAAAACTATTCCAATCGGTAACCATTGTTAATAGACAACCAAACAAACCGATTCCGGCTGGAGAATGTGGGACTCTCCACAGGACTACCACTGTATAATTGGAACTATCCACTAAAACAACTTGGATCTCCCACCCTACCTCCCCGGAACTATGGTTAGGTATTACTTCGGGGTGGAAGGCTATCGGTGCTCAAAGCACCCTTCCCGGACTTATGCATCGCCATTGACATCTGCGACGTTCTCTTCAACTTTTGGACCATTTATCTCTCGACATTGAGTCATTCGTTTCGCTACAGGGGATCGACCAGGAGGATTTCGAGGTCGTGCCGGCGATTCCGATTGGAGCTTAGCTTCCGGTTCACTGGCGCCTCGACGACCCAGGGCTGGTCTATGTCACGAACTGCTCAGCTAATCCCCGACGATGGATGTAGCCTACACCGACGGAAAAGTTGCTCAGTTAATCCCCGACGATGGAAGTGATTCCGGTTGGAGGATGACCTCCGGTTCACTGGCGCCCCGAGGGAGTCTAAAAAAAGGCCGAAATACGAAAGGCCGAAATACATAAGGCCGACGATGTTCTTATCTACCACATAAAGCCGAAGCATAACAGGCCGAAATGTATATAATTTTCTCACGAAAAAGTTACATTTTTAGCGGTAATCCACTTGTCTATAATTAAACTACATATTAGTTATAAAAAATTGATTTCTTTTACTTGAGTAGAAAAGATTTTTATTTAAATCCGGCATTCTTTTCCTTCTATATTTACACACTAGATCAACATAAAAAGAGCTGAGCCCTTTTTCGATTTGTTTACTTTTATGATTCCTGTGTGAATTATGAAGTTACGCCCTTGCGCATTTTTCCTGAAATTGGTTGGTTTTTGCGACTAAGATAAATCTGCGGGTAATTTTATCGTCTCATTTACTATTTCCAGAAGTAAAATGTTCGTAAACCATCTAAAATAAAGAAAATAAATAGTTTCGCCTTCCTTACTATCAATTAAAGTATCGCTCTGTTTGTTGGCATGGAACACGGAGGGCGAAACTAACATAAACAAATGGAATGACAGTTTCACCCTTTATAGTTCTTTGTATAACTAAAATTGAGATTTTTGTAGAAACCGTATTTTTAGGCAAAATTGTAGGATTTTGAAGCATTTATTGGTAGGAGAGAGTAACTCGATTTGTTTACTTTTGTAATATTCGCCCTACTTTGAAAAAACAGCTGATTTTTTCAATATTCCTCTACCAACAACTGTCTTTCGTGATCACCTTTGTTCGTTCTTTTTCGCTGATCTAATTTTTTACCAGTTTTTAGAGTTGTGTGTTATTATTGTGGTATAAAGTATTTGGTAAGAATCCTAACGTTTAGTATATTTAGAAAATAATTACATTCCGACCTGAAAAACTGCTTCGCCTACTAGTGTTACAATTGTAGTAGAAACACCTAGAGAAAATGAGCAGCTATCAAAAATTGAGAATTGATTTAAGTTTTGTTGACTGTGAACAGTCAGGCAGCTAAGCCGAAGATTTTCTTGCATAATTCAGAAAGTCGAAACGATTCTTTCAAAGGAAAGACCGGGCAAACGGTTTGCTTGCGTGGGGCCGCGGCGTCCCCACGCAAGCAAACCGTTTGCCCGGTCTGCCCGTTGAAAGAATCGTTTCGGCTTTCTGAGTTTCGGCCTTTTGAGGTTCGGCTTTCTGTGACGTACGGCTTTTTGTGTTTTCGGCTTTTTGTATTTCGGCTTTTTGTTTTTCCGCCTTTCGTATTTCGGCCTTTTGTAGTACTTCCCGCCCCGACGATCCATACCGGAGTTTTGTCGCGATCTACTCATCTAATCCTCGTCGAAGGATCTAGACTACGCCGACGGAGAGCTTCCCGACGAAAGAGTTTCTTCCGACACCAAATCTCGTGTTATGCCACCGGGACACTCGAAGGAATGCCGAGGTCGATCCGGTGATTCCGGTTGGAGCATAACTTCTGGTTCACTGGCGCTTCGACGACTCAACTTCGATGCTGTGACTTCTACTCGGCTAATCCCCGACAAAGGATCTAGCCTCTAGTAACCGTTGCTTCCGATACCCGTGAACGAATCCATCGGCAGGATGCCTGGGTCGCTCCAATGATTCCGGTTGGCACATCCTCTGGACTAGGTTCTCTGGTGTAGTTTCTCTGCCACATACTTCCAGTAGACCATTTCGTTGTGTCGCAAAGCGGGGACAGGCAAACAGGCAACACGTTTACAGGCATATTCAACGTGCTTCTGAAACTGAGCTTGTCGTCAAGCATCACACCCAATTGCTTCAGTTATCTATTGGAGGGGATCATGCAGTCACCAGCATGTGCCGACGCCTCTTGCTCTGATTATCTGTTGTTTACCACCATCATGTCTGTTCTATGATGCGCTAGTTATAGTTTCCTGCTACTTAACCAGTCTTCCACCATGCTGATCGAGTGTGATGCGCTCAGTTCGACCTCTTCGATGGATTCTCCGTAGACTGCTAGCGTGATATCGTCCGCGAACCCGACTATCTCGACGCCCGTGGGGAGCCTCAACCTCAGTTCGCCATCGTACATTATATTCCACAGAAGCGGGCTCAGGATGGATCCTTGTGATACTGTAGCCGTGATAGAAGTGCTGCGTAAGCCTTCCTCGGTCTCGTAAAGCAATACCCGGTGCTGAAAGGAGCTTTCCAGACTCTTGTACAGTCCTTCCGGTACTCCCAGTCGCAGGAGGGAGTCAGCGATATCCGCACAACAAGCACTATTGAACGCGTTATTGACGTCTGCCTTTGCGGAACCCGTACTGTTCGTTAGGCAGTCCATCCGCCTCCTCTATGAACGGGGCTAGCCTGTTCAGGATGATTCTCTCCAGGAGCTTCCCTGTGGTGTTGATCAGGCAGATTGGTCTATATGCCGACAGATAACAGTACCAATACCGGGAACGTGCGCTCGTCCAGACATCTCTGCATGACCTCCCTGAACATGTCCCGTTTGTAGATTATATCAACCTTTAGAGCCGCGTTCGGGATAGCATCTGGCACAGGGGCTTTCTTACTGTTGAGCGATCTCGCCGCTGACAACTCTTCATTTGTCACTCTTCTAACATCGTTTGTTGGTAGCGGTGCTGGCGGCCATGGAGACGTGTCGCGGTGAGGGAAGATGACTCTTATGATCTTCTTCATTTACGCCGGTCTACGTCCAGGGGGTGCTAGTGCCCCTATCGCTTTGACCAGGGGTGTTTGGAGTTGACATACTGACACAGGTTATCAAAGCAGACTGCACGGTCGAAGTCGACAACCTTCCATGCTCGGGTTCCGGAGGCATTTCCCCTACAGCTGTACCTCGCTAGGCTACCTATCTTGTAGCGTATGGATAGGTGGTCACCATGGGTATAGCCATCTTCCAATCTCCAGTTTAAGTCTCCGGCTAGGCCGAGACTGCAGAAAGTCACGTCGATAAACGACTCAACTCCGTTCCGCTGGAAGGTACTTTTGCACCGTCGTTCCCCAGCAGCGTCTAGCAGCGTCTGCCCTCTCTGGTTAGTGTGGCGGCTACCCACCGCCGTTGCCCATGAGTTGAAATCTCCTCCTATCACGACTGGTTTTTTACCCACCAGGTCTACGGTCAGCCTGTCGACCAGTGGCTGAACTGGTCTATTGGCTACCTCAGTGGGGCGTAGCAGCTGCAAAAGTATACGCCATTTATCTTCGCAATAGCTACTCCCTTGGCTTGCGTTGTCACCACTTCCTGAATTGGAAAATGACCCGTGGTCCAGATGGCCACTGGCCCGGATCTGTCCGCAACCCAGTTTCCATAGTCGGCGGGGATGCGATAGGGGTCCGAAAGGATAACGACGTCTGTGCTCCATTCTACAACCGACTGATGCAGCAATTGCTGCGCAGCTGCACGGTTGTTGAGGTTTAGCTGCACTACGTTTAAGCCATCTTATTTCCTCCGCCGAAGGGGCAGACGGGACCGCCCATGGCGTGGTTTTGAGCCTTCGTCTTGCCCGCGCAGATCACACACCGTGGTGTTTTGTTGCAAATAAACGCCTTGTGGCCTTCGCCACCGTAACGCTCCGGTCTGGGCCTTTGCAGTCCCAAGACTTGTGGCCAGATTCGAAGCACTTAAAGTGCATATCCACCATCGGCGGTTGATATGCAGTCACTGGAGAAACCGGTCAACCATCTTTTAGCTTGCTCACTTTTAGGATCTTATTAGCGTCCATGACTGTGAAGACGTCGGCGTATTTCTCCTTGTCTGTTTTGACAAGCAAGGCTTCTCCTTTGTCTCTATCCCTTCTCTCGTTCTATGGGGACTTTCTTCTTTTTTCCGGTCACCTTGAGCCAGGGCCGCTCCATGTCTGGTCGGTCCTTGTCAGGATTCTCCTTATCCCTTCTCACCAGGCTCGTGTTCGGTCTCTTTACTAGGCTCAGCGACCAGGTCCTTACGCCTTTTGGTCACGCGTATGTGACCTAGTGAGTCCTTGCCTTCCTACGCACTTTGTTCCTCTCTATTGTTAGGCGAAGTGCGTAGTCGATGGTCGCCTGACTCGGGTTACTCTGGAATGAGAAGAGCTCCGTTTGGGAGTACTTATCCGTTCTTTCGTCTCCCTCCTTTCGGGCTATTAGAGCCTCCTGGTCCCTCTTGGCCACATCCACGGCTTTTCTCAGCTTCAGCAAGTTCAGCTTTTGGTCCTTGCTGATGTTGGTTGGCTGCTCTGCGACCGCCGTCATACTCGATAGAGTTTCACCGAACCCCGACTCCAGGGTCTTTGGTTGATCCACTGATTCTACGAGCGCATTGCTGTCGCTCGTTTCGTCGGCTACCACTGTTCCTTTCTCCTTCGCACCCGTTTTAACGGGTGGAGATTTCCTCAAACCCTTTCTCGCAAAGGTGTTTACCTCCTCTCCTTCCTTATTGTTTTTTTTTGTTTTTTCCGTTCCATTTTTGATCCCACGAGTAGGGGGTTTATTCAGTACCCTCCCGCCCAGATGCTCCCTACCGAGCAGGATTTGACTTGGCAACAGCCCTATATTGATGAAGGCGCAGCCCTATATTGAAGTGACCTGGGGAGGGGTGGTCAAGTCCTTGGACATGGTCCCTGCTGCCCCAGTATGTATGTGTGTATGTGGCCTGACCGATTCTCACAAAATTAAATTCAAATGAAAGGTCTTGTGGTGTCATAAAAAATTTCTGAATATTATTTGGATCCGACTTCCGATTCCGAAATTAAGGTGAAAAATGTAAAAAAATTGTGATAATAAGTGCACCAACTATTTTCGGAGATGGTTTTCACAAACTATTTTTTGGATTTTTTTTTATCTGACTTTCTGTTCTGGAGTTATGGGGTAAAATGTTTAAAAACATGAAAATATGGTTTCTAACGTTTCTCAGAAATGACCCGACCGATTTTCACAAAATTAGGTTCAAATGAAAGGTCCTGGGATCCTTTACGGAATTTCTGAAATTTATCCGGATCCAACATCCGGTTTCGGAAATAAAGGGTAAAGTGTTAAAAATGGTATACCATCACTGGAAAGGGTGAAAAAACGTAAAAAAATATAAACCGACCTCAAATCAAATCCAATTGATAGTTTTTATCAGTAGACGGTCAAACGAACCGATTTCGGTTACTCTTTCAAGAATCAAAGAAAATTGTTTTGAAGAATACCACAGTATTAGGGGCCGTCCATAAAAGACGTCACGCTTTTTTGACGATTTTTGACTCCCCATCCACCCTTTGTCACAAATTGTCACAGAAGTAAAGACCCCCCACCCCCCGTATGTCACATGTCACGAATTCAAAATAAATAAAATTCATCTCAGTACATTCTCAATATGTATGACAAACCATACAAATATGAGGAAAAAAATCGATTTATTACATGTTGTCATTAGATTAAAAAATATCCCTAAAACTACAAAATCATCGGAATTATTTTATTAATATCAATTATATAAATTTACAAAAGTATTTAGTTGGAATTGATGAGACATTTAAATAATCTGTTTTATTCCTCCTAGGGGTACACAGATATATTATTGTTTTAGGCAAAGAATAATATTTCCTTAGTGTAGCAAACAGGGCTGAGAAAATAAAGATCAAAACCTCATCAAAACGAGATCACTGTCGGAGAATTATTCATGATCAGTTGATCAGTGAATTTTAAATCACATCGATCAATATCGGTACTGATCTTCCGTCACACAATGGGTAGTGATTTTGAGCTAAAATGATTCTTGATTTATGTAAGTTGAATCATTGGATGATTCGATAAGCTTTGATGTTGGTGGAGGAAAATCACATATGATCAAGATAAGACATGACATGATCTACGTCTGAAATCGTTGATCTCCCGCCCTTTTTCAAATGGAGTACAATTGAATAAACTGCATCAGAATCAGATAAGAGAAATTCTTATGATATACTATTATCAATGCTAGAAAATCAAATTACTGAAAACATTGTCAGTGCATAACTTAAGTTAAACCGTTTGAAGGCATCTTTTTCTTTTTTACTCATATTAGGCAAAATTTATTAATTTCGCTAATTTACTCGCTCCTCCGTGCACTTTTGCTGATCACAACAGAAATGATTTCCTGCATCATTCATTTCCGAATTTTCAAGAAGAAGCTTTTACATCAACAAATACATTTTTCCTATAAAATGTAAACGTTTATTGTGGAGATTTTTTCAGGAAATAGGGCAACACAGCAATATAATTAGGTATTTCAAAAATGCGCTCATTGAAAATATTGGACGTCACATTCCAAAAACCTCCCCCCCTACCCCCTGTCACAAAAGGTCACGTTTTGTGAAACACCCCCCTCCCCCTTGCGGCATGACGTCTTTTATGGACAGCCCCTTATCTATTGAAGCACGATTGATATGAAACAGGCATCATAACACCACTGAGTGGATTAAAACTGGTTTTTAACATAGTAAGGTACAGACGATTATAAAATTGATTATAGTGACACATTACTCGATTGATTGGAGTAGAAAAAAGTGCTGTGTCAACAATGATCTATTTACACTTGATGGCACGAATAGTCGGCAGAATGATGTAGTTCTCAAATTTTCTTTCATAAAAACTCTTTAAATAATAATGACATTTAACGTATTGTATTGCCCGATTTCGTAAACTAATATCAAATAGTTCAAACATCAGTTCATTCCTTGCAAGGTGCAAAACTAGGTTTTCCTATTCCACTTTCATATATTTTTAGATGTAAAGTTAATTTGAGAATATCATATAATAAATAAACATTCAGACGTCCGTATGACTACGATAATAATAATTGATTGAATATAGAGTAAAACATGTTGGACGCGATTATTTTTTAACAGCAATAAACGTGAATATATTTAGCTTGTTATACCAGCAACAGGAAAATAAAAACATTTGCAAAGAACCGCAAATATATAAGATGTACATAACATTCAATGCTAGTCATACGTCACAGTTCTTTTGGTGGTATAATAACAAACTCAATATTCATTTTAACTTCCAAAGAGGATCTAAATCCTTAAAGGGATCATTGATCGCTTCTTCTTTCTCGATGGCGACACTCGTTTGAACTGATTTCATCTGATAGGATGTCATAATACCACCTATAAAAAAAAGATTTTATTGTAAATGAGCTTTTAATGAATTTGAGAAGGTAACTTACGCTTGTTAAGAATACTGTACCCATTGTTCAATACGATATTGTAGGATAGCTGAATATGACTGGGATCACGAAGCGCACCTCTTCGCTGGCAACATATTCGGTACCAAATATCCACCACATCTACGAGTGAATAAACCAAAATAATCGGTAATAATAGATTAATAGTAGTATTAGAAGCGATGATGATATGACATTTACTTATTAAAACTGGTTTTGTTGATTGTGTTGCCAAAACCGATGCAATCGCAACGGCCAGCAAACTTGACCGATCCGATCCATTTAGACAGTTGACAATTAATGGCGTTAGTTGTTTAACGTCCTGATTTTGCTGACGATAGGCACCGATCACATTTTGGGCAATTCCTAGAATACATTCAGCAGACTGCTTCGGCCACAATTTAGTTTGCAATAGAGACACATATAGAATCACATCGGATCCCAGCATGCAGACTCTTAGTACCCGTTCGGTACAATGCGTCAGATCGAACTGTTTGATCAGCGATACTGAGATATCACCATAATTCAGCTCCTGATTGATTTCGCCAGGCCAAAACGTATCTAAAATCTAGTTGAATGAGAGAAATAATCAGTGATCAGTCTGGAAGTCGAACTCTAAAATAGCCAACCTCATTTGGAGTATGCAGACACAAGGCCACATTGGCCTTTTGAGACCAAATCATATTCCAGAAATCGTTCACGGTGTTTTGCAGAGGCGTTTGTGCTAGTATTAATTGTGGACAACCGAAACCAAGATCCTGAAAATCGATAGAATAACTGATTAGTGCTACTTAGTCTTCACATAATCATCAATTTTGCAAAAATGTATCCCAATTGGTTCTAACACACAGGGTTAGCAAGGAAATTCAATTGATCTATGATATATAACGTGACTTACCAATGAATTATCCTTGTGAAACTTAGAAAATTTGAATAACAAAATAAAACATAAATAGAAATTAAATTGATACTCAAAATAAGAGATTTTATTCTTTGGGAAATGTTGACTATTTGGGAAGTTATTGAACACGAAATGGAGAGAACTTATAATTTGCCTCTAGTATTTGAATACGCAAAGTTTCCACCTCAAAATCTTAACAGATCTATGAATGCTAGGGTTTACTGTGCGATCTTTCAAAAATTCAATCCATTAGAGAAAGCATAGAAGTATTCCCTCAACTTGTTTATATACGGAAGGATTTGCGATCGCAAAACAACTAAAATATAAGTTGTTTTTTTCTGAATTAAATTTTTTTAAATTTGTTGTTTTATTATAAACTAACTTTTTTGATTTATAATGGTGCCAGCTTAGCAATGATACCCAATATATTTGAACATCGGACGCACAAAAGCTGTTGATTGGGTTTCGGGCAAGATTAAAGCTTACATCGTGCCTCGCTAGAACAAAAGAGTGAAATATAAGGAGTGTATCGAAAAAAAGCTATCCACAATTTTTTCTTTCAAGTTATGATAAAAAACGTTATTTTATTCAAATTAAAAATTGATCCTTTATTGTACGAGGTTAAACTTGAGCATAATGAAAACCGGATGAAATTTAAGTTATTCCGTCACGAATTTTCGAACTTTTGATCGAATGCTTTTCATCAAGCTCCGGACAAGTGTTGCATCGCATTTTTTGGACGCTTAAGCACAAATTTTTTTGATCTCCTGCATGTTCCCAGCTGCCTTACCAGTCTTCTTGAATACCCTCGTCACGATTGCCCAGTAACGTTCGATGGGTCGAAACTGAGGGCAATTTTGTGGATTGATATTTTCTCAACGAAATTTATACCTTTTTCCGCAAGCCAATTGAGAGTGGTTTTGGCATAGTGAGCCGACGCTAACTCCGGTTAAAACAGTGGAAGTGTACTATGCTTCTTATATAAAGGCAGCAATCTCTTCTGGAGACATTCAGATCGATAGATTTCTGCATTTATAGTTCAGGTATGTAAAAAATGGTTGTCTTCAAACCACAGAAATATATTGCTTGCCATACCAGTACCTTTCGACCGAATTTCGTCCGCATCGCTCACATCCTCCCCAAAGACGGCAGTAAAGCTTTGTGGACCAGGAAGGGTTTTTGATTCCTGCTTTACGTAAGTCTCATCGTCCATCAAAACGCATGCATCCGGACACTTCAAAAGACGCGAATACAATTTCCGCCTTGTTGCTGCTCGCTTCTTCTGTTCTACATTTTGTTTCGAGATTTTCTGTTTCTTGTAGGTCTTCAGGTGAATTCGACTCTTGATACGCTGGATCATTTCAACACTCGTTCCTGCTTTTTGGCAAAATCACGTATTGACATTGATTTGTTCTTCATGGTTAGAGATACCATTTTCTGGTCCAGTTTCGGGTTGGAAGAACCGATTTTTCTGCCTCTTCCTGGTAGCTCATCAAAATGATAGTGTTCCACAAACTTATTAATGATGGTTTTAACACTGGCATGATGATTTTCAAACCGCTTCGTCAATTTTCGCATAGTAATACCCTTCTCACTTAGCCATGTGTCCAGAAAATAATTTTCATTTTCTTTTCAATACACGACATTTTGAAAACGCAGAATTTCAACCGCACAAACAAGTAAACAAACGAAAACTGATAGCCAAACGCACAGCATGCTGTGATCTGAGCATAAAAAACCATCACAAATACATGCATACAACACAAATGTATGTGGATAGCTTATTTTCGATACACTAAAGCTTATTTTCGATACACCAAAGTAAGGAGCACGACGGATGCCTGACACTCAGGGTACGGGTATATAGGGGTTCGTTTTTCTGGCCCTAAGAGACGAATGACCTCAAGGTTAAAACCTCTATGATCGAAACAAAAAAAAATCCGATACTCTTTATCACACTATCGGGACCCAATAATTCCTTGTTTTGGTATCTCTTCGCTCTTTTGCGTTAGCGATACATAATGTGAACGTAAATTTTTTTTTAGTTTAACACGGTTGATACAAATGGTGCAGAACTGTCCGATGACGGCTCGATTGCAGTGCCGATATCATGTTCAATCGGGCCGATAATCGCACCGATATGGATCGACACCATCCATTGGGTATCCACCCAAATCTTCCAGTGACATACTACAAACGTGTAATGAAACGATAGCAGTGGCATACACCCCAAATAGAAAATGAAAAACGTTCAAAAACCATCATTTTTCATTTTGAAAAATTTAAGTGGCATTTAAACATCACTGTTGTTTTACCGTTGAATTAAAACAACAGTACTATTAGTGACAACATTCTACTAACAGCTCAAACAGAAATTTAGTGATTTAAACATCACTTATGCAAGTGACGTTCTTGCCATTTTATGTAAGTGAATGTATAAAAAAAACCTTTTTTATCACCCTAGTAGTGTAATGATGCCTTTCTCATTTTCATTTTCTCCTGTATATTACAGCATTCAGATTCTGATGCAATTTATTCATTTGTATTTTATTTGAAGATAGAATTACTGGATAAATTGTACTTAATAAAAGTGGAATAACTCATCAATAATGAAATAAGATATAATAACTAATTTAGATGCTGAACAGTAATTGTACAATTTCTTGATTCTCTAGATGAAGTATCAAGAAAATATGAAGTATCCCTATGATAGCATAGAAACGTCAAGACAAGATATGATAGTAAAATTGGTTATTATTTTGATCTTTGTTTGCCATTCACATCTCCCCGGGTGCACTAATATGACCTACACATTTTTTTACGATTCTCTGTGACGATTTGAATATCCGAGAAAAGTAAGTGACATTATTTTCACATTTTTAATGAATTATTTTCACATTGTTGGTGCATATCACCCTGTAATTCCGGAACCAGCAGTCGGATCTAAATGATATCAAAGAACTTTGTATGGGGCCATAAGAACTATCATTTAAATCTAAGTTTGTGAAAATCGGTTTAGCCATCTCTGAGAAAAGTGAGTGACATTGTTTTCATATTTTTAACCGTTGTGCACTCGAAAAAAAAAACACCTTTAACCACCCGAATGGGTACCCGGGTACCCATTTTTTTAAATCGCTGTAAGTTGAGCATTTTTCAACCGATTGAAGTAATTTTAGCACTGTTGGATTCAGGAACTTAAGCTCTTTGGGATTGGTACCCATAAAGATGGACATGGTGCTCCTGGTTCCCAGGAACCCGGATATCCTAAATGAGTTCCGACATCGAGGCATTTATACACGGATTTCACGTATTTTTGTAATCTTATTGTAACCAGCACTGTAACGACATTTGCAATAACTGTAATCCTTAAATTTTAATTGAATGAATAAAAGATGGAAAAATTAAGCACACGGGAAATTTTTAATTCTGGCAACAAACATTTCGAAACATCACGAAGTTACTTCCCAAACAGTTTCGTTCTCATTTATATTTCCTTTTTTTCGTTCTATGAGAGTAAGTCCAGAATAGGCCAACTACCCTTTAGATGACGTCATTTTTCTACAAAAGGTTCATTTTGGTACGGCCTTTCTCAAATAGCTGGTTTGGAAAAGTTTCAAATTAGTAAATGACATTTATGGTGGAAAACACAAGTGTCGGAACATTCTACGGAAATCCGGATTAACGGGAACCAGAAGAACCTACTACAGCAATATACACGGCCATCGAAAAGTGGATAAATTTCTGAATTTACCCGTACTGAAAAAATTCAAATCGGATGGAATTTGCCTTAGTTACAAGCATTTTTATTTGTGGGTACCCGGGTACCCATTCGGGTGTTTACGTAATAAAAAAAATTTGAGCCCCCCCATTCGACCCCCCTTACTGTAAAATGAAAAGTCAAAGCATGAGAAGTTATGGTCCAACTAGTTCTTGGAATTGACCGAATTGCAGAATCTTAGTTTAAACCTAACTCAGAAATTTCTTATTTTGAAATTCGAAAAGGTACCCGGGTACCCATTCGAGTGCATAAGGGTTAATGCATTATTTTCATATTTTTGGTACATATTACAGTGTAATTCCGGAGGCGGAAGTCGGATCCAAATAAAATTCAGGAACTTTGTATGGGACTATAAGACCTTTCATTTGAATCTAAGTTGGTGAAAATCGGTTCAGCCATCTCCGAGAAAAGTGAGTGATATTATTTCACATTTTTAATGCATTATTTTCACATTTTTGGTGCATGTCACCCTGTTATACTCGAATCGGAAGTCGGATCCAAAATAAATTTAGGAACTTTATATGGAACCAGGAGACCTCTCATGTGAATCTAAGTTTGTGAAAATCGGTTCAGCCATCTCCGAGAAAAGTGAGTGACTTTATTTTCACATTTTTGGTGCATATCACTCTGTAATTCCGGAAGCTGAAGTCGGATCCAAATGATATTCAGGAACTTTGTATGGGACTATGAGACCTTTCATTTGAATCTAAGTTTTCGAAAATCGGTTTAGCCATTGATAGTCCCATAAATGATTTGCTAAATTTTATCAAGGCCGACTACCGGTACATTTTTCCCACATTCAAATCGTCGTAGAGAACCATAAATAAATTTGTAGTTCATGTTAGTGTATGGTTGAATGAACCGAATGTCACTATGCCGATATCCAGCTTTCGGTTCTGGAAGCACCGGCAATAATAATCAAATATGATAAAATGAGCTCCACTTTACTTACTCACATATGATTGAATAGATTTTCAATAAGTTAAATTCAAATGTAGTGTATCAATGTAGAAGTATTATGAAACAGAAATCTTCAAAACTATTTTCTGAACTTTTCAAATTGCAGTATTTCGGGGAATTTCTGCTGTAATGTACAGGAGAAAATTAAGATGAGAAAGGCATCATTACACCACTAGGTGGAATAAAACAGGTTTTTTTACTGAATGTTTAACAAACTTATTTCCAAGGAGACAAATGTGTTTCTGAACGAATAAAAATAAAGAACTGTCAATCTTTATTGCACTAAAAAAAGTTTGTACAAATCGACGCCTAGAAAAATTTGTTTTAATCCACCTAGTGGTGTATGATGCCTCTCTCAGATCAATCATACTATCATGTATAATACTATGGTATTCTTCAAAATAATTTTCTTCGATTCTTAAAACAATAACCGGAATCGGTTTGTTTGACCGTCTACTGATAGAAATTATCAATTTGAGAAGATTTGAGGTCGATTTAGAAACCTTTTTACGGTTTTTCGCCCTTTTCAGTGATGGTATAGAACTTTTAACACACTTTACCCTATATTTCCGGATCCGGAAGTCGGATCCGGATGAAACTCAGGAATTACGTATGAGACTACAAGACCTTTCATTTGAACCTAAGTTTGTGAAAATCGGTCGCGAAAAGTTAGAACACATATTTTCAGTTTTTTGCACATTTTACCCCAGAACTCCGGAACCGAAAGTCGGATCCAAATAATATTCAGGAATTTTGTATGGGACCACAAGACCTTTCATTTGAATCTAAGTTTGAGAAAATCGGTTCAGCCATCTCCGAGAAAAGTTAGTGCAAAAAATTAAAGGGTTGTATGCAAGACACGACCGAGCACGATTACATTAAAAATGAAATAATTCTAAGGTATCCATAATAAATACAAAAATAATAATGATGGTGGAAGCACTAAGCAGCGACAAATTACAAACTTACTCTAATTTTTCATTTCAAATTTTTTTAAAAAACCCTTAATTGAAAGTCAATTAAGATGATTTCAAAGTAACTTAAAAGACCAATTTTGGATACGAACAACCTCAAGATATAAATCTGGACAAAAGAAACGATTTTATATCAGAACAATTTTCAAGACAGAGAACGTACAAACTTATTCATTTTATAAACAGCAAATAGAGAAGATTTTATATATTTTATGATAAGACACTTGCTGTTTTGATGTAAATGATAATTTAACTGAAACTGGCGGTGACCCGAGTTTAGTGAGGATTCAAATGATACATGTACAATCGCAGATCAGCTTATCTTGAGTTTATCTCTAATACTACATTTTATTGCATCTGTTAATTTTGTATATAAGTCTGTGCATTGTTTGTACTAAGCTCCGAATCTTTTGAAGCTTGTTCAAATCGATACTGGATAACGATTTGCTTTGCATTGCTTTGTTTTTGTTACACTTTTTCTGGATCCCTTCTATAAGATCATTAGTCTGGATCTCTTCTATAGGATTCTCAATTAATTTCTAATTATGGAATTAGGTTACACGATTATTGTTTAGTTCAATAATAGGGCTTAAGGAATTATGCAGAGAGATAGTTCATTGTGTTTAGGAACATTCAATGAAAAATAAGTACCTGTGATTATCATCATAACACAACTTTATACTGAATCTAACATCATTTGTTTTGATTTGCATTTGTTTTATGACCGACGAAATTACACCATTATCCCATATATATGCAAATATATCTTTGTACATACTAGCGATTTCGATAATTAAGCTTCTCTTCACAAAGCTTGTGTTCAAGTTTTTTATGCAAGCAGCTTTTTAGCGTTAAGTTTCTCTACCATTCTGCGATTTCGGTTGAAGCGAAAAACTATTTCTCATTATCAATCGAGTTCATCTAATATAAATTAGAAATTAATCTTAAGCACTCAAAATTTATCCAGAGGTAGTTGTCAATTTCTCATGGGGAAACGACATAACATGGAATTCCGAGCTTGCATGACACAAGATCAGAGTACACCAATTAAGGGCTGAGGCCAGTGTATTTTAGGGCGTTCTAAAGGGCTATTTTCACGCTTCAAATCTTATTTTCTCAGAAACGGTGACGAATATCAAAAAACCCAACTGACAATCTCTTAGAAATTTAGTTTAGATTATTCTGTGAAAATTTCAAAATGATTGTTTGACTTTAGCGGTCGGGAAAGTCTTTTTTCTGAAGGAAGAGTTACATAGCTGAAAACGGCAACTTTCTTCTTGTTCATTAAATATCTCGCCTTCAAAAGCATGGATCAAAAATCTATCCTGACAATGTCTAGATAATTTAGTTTAGATGCGATTAGTGCAAAAAAACATATATGTTGTCGCGATAAAAATTAAGTGAATGTTATTTTTGTAATGGTAAGTACGTTTCTATGGCGGCACCATTTTTCTGCTCTTGTATCCTGGTAACGGTACGAAACATGAGAGAGAAATAAAATTGGCTCATCAAGGCTGCCAAACAAGCGGTAGCTTTATTGGATTTTATGTGATGTAGTCAAACTTGTAACCGAAAATATCAAAACTTTCTTGGCCACCCGGTCACATCGAGTCATTTCACACATTTACGAGAGAGCATGGAGAGAAATGTAATACGCACAACGAGCGACACGGTTTTACGCTAACAACTGGCATTAGCCCTTAAAGCTTCAAATCGTTTTATGGCACGTTTTTGTCTTGCTGTCTAGCAACAACCTGCCGCTAGCATGCTAGGAGTAGGACTGAAACGTTAGCTTTAATTTCGTTTCTATTTATAGATTCGCGTGCTACCAACAGCTTCGCTTTTGCATCGATTGACCAATCAGAGCGATGCTCTCTCTTTGATACATCGCTTACTCCTTCAAAACCGTCGTCTATGGCAGGGAAATCCGGAATTTTTAGCAGCCAAATAGGACACTGCTCGCTACTAATCAAAATTTCAATCATATATAATTGAAAATACGTGGTTTGATACATTCAAATCGAAACATAGAAATATTTCCTATTAAATGATGAAATAATATTAATAATTGATACAAAATATACTGAGCTGTAAGTGTTTAAAACCTGACCACATTTCTACGTGTAGTTTTTCTTGAGATTCTGATTTGCACCTCTATATAGAAAATAAAGATGTGTTCCACATCAAAAACTACAAGGATCAGCCCCATGGGGTTGTTCGAGCCATTGATGTGGAACAAGGCAAACAAAATTTCTAATGATCGACATTTTCAATTAATCGTCATACTTTTGAATCCGCAAATGCACGAGAGTCTGCTTGGATTGATCTTTATAGGAACCAACACCGAACACGCGAACCCAGAATATAGACTCTATTTGTCGTGATTTGTATTTGTTTTATAGCCGACGAAATTACATCAATAGCCCAAATGTATGCAATTATATGTATACATGTTTGCGATACGGATATCGATATTTAATCTTCTCTTCGCCAAGCTTGTGATCAAGTTTTGTATGCAAGCGGTTATTTTCATAGCGATTCTCTACCATTACTACCATTCTGCGATTTCGTTGAAGCGATAAACCTTTTCTCATTATCAATCGAGTTCATCTTATATTAATTAGAAACTAATCATAGGCACTCAAAATTTATCCTGGGGCAGTTGTCAATTTCTCAGGCGGAACGACATAACATGGAATTTCCTCCGATCTCGCATGGCACAAGATCAAAGCATACCAATTAAAGCTTCAAATCGTTTTATGGCACTTTTTGTCTTGCTGTCTAGCAACAACCTACCTCTAGCATGCTAGGAGTAGGACTGAAACGTTAGCTCTAATTTCGCTTTTGCATCGATTGACCAATCAGAGCGATGCTTTCCCTTTGATATATCGCTTACTTCTTCAAAACCGTCGACTATGGCAGGGAAATCCGGTATCCCGGAGATTTTTGCAAACAAAATAGGACACTGCTAGCTATTAATCAACATTTCAATAATATACAATTGAAAATACATGACTATGAACATTAAAATCAATACGTAGAAATATTTCCAATCAAATAGTGACATAATATTAATAATTGATACAAAATTGACTGAGTTGTAATTGTTCAAAACCTGACCACATTTCTACGTGTATTTTTCTTGAGTTTCTAATTTGCACCCCTATATAGAAAACAAAAATGTGTTCCACATTAAAAAAGAATTGTTACTATTTAGGCATTAGCCCTTCGAAAAATAGAATGCAGAACCAGAGTTGTCATTTATACAGATTTATCTTTATTATATAGATTTTTGCGTTCACATGCTGATTTAAATCAGATAACAGATTTTATACAATTTTTCTAAATTTAACACAGATTTGTGAAGATTCATAAAAAGTGAGAAGTAAAATGTTAGACTTTTCTCTCTGAGTATCTGTTAGTATTTGATTGCAGTACTTCTTTAAAAGTTTATTAATCAACAGACAAATCACATGTTAAAATGGAAATCTTTTGTGCAAATATTTGATGATGAACACTGATAAACATTTATATTGAAATTTTAAACCAACTTGAACCGATTCATTTCATTAGTGAAAACAGATAGAGCAGATACATATTTTCTATGAAAATATATGGCATCTCTGTGCACAGCCGATGAAACACACACTATGGTGACGTATAGCGGAAAGAAACAAGTGCTACTACCCGTATAGCGTTTTGGCTACCTGGGCAGCCATGGCCACCAGGCGGCTACCAAAATTGATTCAGCGACGGTTGTCAAATCCATTTTGCCAAAACAAAGTCGCCTGTATCTAAGTTAGCCGAGCGTTTTTATCTTCTCACCTTCGCTGAAAATGTCAAAGATTTTAATGTGGAAAAATCCTGGAGGATACGGTTGTATCGTTTGAGTTGTATATCTGGCAGCGGTGAGGCAGTCGGTCACCAGAATGTCTGCCAACCATATTTTTCCAGCTGGCAGCGTTTAGTCAGCCATCTGGCATCCATGCGTATGCGGGTAGATTTGCCATAATGGTTATTTCATTAGTATTTAACACGCTCTTTCTGGTAATATTCGAAGCCGAAACAGTTTTATTGAAATATAAATATCAACAATATAATTAAACTTAAAACGGATACAATAAAATACTTGTTGATGATAATTTGAAGGGAAACAATTTTTTAAGTAACATTATGAGAAAACTTGATAACTTTGCGAAACCAAATGAGATGAAAACAAAGTTCAATCAAGTGAACTAAGTGAAAAACTTTCATCTCAAAATTCTTGAAGACTTTTATTGCTTGTCGGGTAATTTTTGGTTTTTAATCGTTCACTAAACAATTGGCAGGTGAACATTACTAATTATGAAGTCATCCAGCATTCAATAGTAGTGTAATTGTGCGAAATAGTGATCATGTTTTGAGACGAATCGATTAGTAGATATTCAGAAACATGACGAAGTGTATATTTTGAGACGAAAATGTGTCCTAAATTGAAAAGTGAGTTTGTTTTAAATGAAAAAAACGATCACCGAAGAATTTAAAACCATTTCTTGCAATGAGAAAGTGTGATAATAGCTTGAATAATTATTTTAAAACATTCTACATTTTGGTTCAGGTAGGTTGTAAGATATAATTCATGTTCAAAATAATGAGGTGAAGGGATGAGATGGAAATATGAGCTCAGATGAAGTAGGGAGCCGTTACCTTATATCGTTTTTAAATTTGAAAGTCGTTCACCGGTGGTGTCATCAATTCTCAGTTATTACAGATACACTAGTGGCAATGATTTTCAAACGTCTTATGAGATGAACAATAAGAAACAAAAGAGTTTTCTTCGTAAAGAGGTTCAAAGGAACAATTTTACTACAAATGCTCTAAATCTGCCTCTGAGGTGTATATTTCGCTAATTTGCTCTTCCGCAATGCTAGACATTTACTTTTTTCGAATTTGTCTTGCCTCAGGTAAAGCTAAGCTGTCGAAACATTATTCTGGCTAGGTTGAATGATTTTCGTTTTTTTTTTTCAAATAAAACAAATATGAGACTAAGTAGACTTTGCACAAAACTACCCCACTCTCCCTCGTAGACAAACGTAGACTTTCATTAAAACTTTCGCTCCCCCCAGACAGTCTATGTGGTTTATGCACGACCCCTTACCCGTTTATGGTGTGTGGCATTATTCGATTGGTGTGCATGTCATAACTAAGCTGCTAACAGGATAAAAAAATGACAGTTCAGAAAAAACTCTACTCTTAAAAAAACGAGTGCACTGTCGGTAGTAAAATATTAAAATAATAATAACTGCGATATTCTCGATGCCCGTAGTGTGCTCAATATGAACAATAATATTTTTTCCTCATTTCAAACAGTGATTATATTTTCATTAATGTTTGTATTATCATTCTAACTATTATTAATCACAGCATTTGTTGCATTAATGAAATTACTCCACCACCACGGCATTATCGAATAAATATCAAATACATCACCACTACTGATTTACTTATCAACCACTTTACGCACACTGAACATTTTCAGAAGGGTTCAGTGTTTGTTCAACGGCGAATTTATTCATCATGTATTCTGCAAAGTGTTGCGACGGTTATGAAAATTCATTTCCCAAAAAGCTTCTGTTCGAGAATCATATCAGATATATTCAATGTGCGAACTTTTTTTCTTAAATATCATCGAGCAGAATGTTCGCTAGTGAACTTTTGACAACTTTTTTTTTTTTGTTTCAATTATAGAGGTTTTAACATTAATGTCATTCGCCTCTTCGGGCCAGAAAAACTTTCTGACCCTATGTGCGGGGTTGGGAATCGAACCCAGGCGGGCTGCGTGAAAGGCATCGACTTACCCATCACGCTATACCCGTCCCCTACTTTTGACAACTGATTTTTTGTCATGTGAAATTAGTTTCAGTGAGAATCGCATTGTACACTCACTGAACTTTTCTTCAGTGAGTTTTCTTGGCATTTCGTTGTAGTGACGATATTATTCTTTCAAAGTCTTCTCGGTGTGTGGAATTGTTGTCCTATTGAAACACGTAATCTTCATGATTGCTCTTGAACATCTTTATAACCGACTTCAGAAGTTACCTGCGGTAAATTATGACAATCTCGTCGATTTTCAATTTTTTGTTAAACTGCTCTGAACAGCCAAACTATCCCGATGGGTGTTCAAACATAAACTTTTTTCGTATGTCTTACGGTAAGTTTATTTTTGATCAGATCGACTATTGATCTGTCCCGTTGGTTTATAGTTACTAGTAATACCGGTTCGTAGTAGTCATCGGCATTTTAATAGAACTCGAATCGCAGGATTTGTCCAGCCCGCTGCAGTCCGTCGTACTTCATCAACTACCCGATACCAATTCGTTCTAATATTTGGTACTAAGTTTTCGATAATATTAACGAATAATTGAGTATTGAAATACAAAATAAAACGAATAAACTCGTTATCAGTTTTATACGCAATCATTACGAATTCCATTTTGATAGCAACAATATCTCGTTCTATCTGTTCTACTGTTCTGATATAAACTCGATAACACCGATATCGTCCGTAAGCCTAAGAATCTGGATACTTGTAACTTTAACCGCTTTGTGCTATCTTCAACAAAATTTCACGATGGTAGCTTCGTCATCAGGCTAGATATCGCAGCCCTGACAAGACGTCAATACCGAAACAACAACCAACAATAAAACAGAAACGATTTTTTTGTTATGAATAACAAATATAAAGAAACGGCATCACTATGTGAAAAATGCGCATTACTTGCGGCATTTCGTGAAAAAGATAATTGCAGTCGAGAATAATGAAGCCGTAAAGTACACTTGTTTAGTATCTACCGCGCTATAAACTTGTGCCGGGCATTGATTTATCCTTATTTATATTCAAAACACAATCGGGAAAGCTTAATTTAATGAAAATGCAATGATCCTCTGCTTACAAAAACATAAGACCAGCAACCTATCAAAGCCGATTATGGAATTGATTCTGCAGTAAATGACTTAATCATACTAACCTTTACAAACACTGCATTAATGTAGTTATCGGTATCCGTCGGCAGGGTGACTCTGGCATGATCGTACGGTACACAATCAATAGAACGGTTTTTTTCTGGGAACAATCGGGCCACACTAACCTGTCGTTTCGCTTCTTCTTTAACCTGTAAAGAAAAAAACGATCCACCATCACCGCGTCTGTCGTAGCATCACTACACTACACTAACCAATAAATTCTGCAGTTCCTTCCATTTTCCATCGAGTGGAGTGGTCCCGTTTAAAGTTTTCACATTCAGTGAATCAATAAACTTCTCTAATCGCTCGATCTCCTTATGAAACCACTTGAGTGTAGTTTGATCCTCGAAGGGATCCTTGATCGGTTGTACCAGAATGCTATTATTGATCACGCTTCCTGGCCGACAGGGACTCGCGGAGCTATTCTGATCTAGTTTTTGTAGTACATCGGGGAGAGAAGGCCTGCATGCTGTTACAGCCTGTACAGATGCACTCTCCCAGTCGAAATTCTGATCAATGGAACTAAGATCCGAGCAGATGGACAAATTATCCAGACTCGGTTTACGAATTATACTTGGTTCGGGAGGGTTCGGGCTGGTGATTAAAGGCGTTGATGGAATGTCCGGCACAACTTCTACTTTGGTCGGGGTAAGAACTTCACTTTTTATGTTATCCTCTTCACTAACGACAGATGATTGGGGTTTTAATATGGGAACTTCTACTGGCACCACACTGAACTCCAAACCGGATAGTAGATCAAGATTTGAGGATTGCTTGTTGGTTGGTTGGTTTTGGGGAGTTTGTAGTACTTGCGGTTGTGTTTGAGACGGCGGTTCCGCTTTAGATGCTACTGTGGAGGATTCTTGTTCGGGAATGGATTGAGATTGTGAGTAGTACTGGCTTGAGACTGGCGTTCCATAATTATAATTGGATGTAGTTGAAGAGGTAAGCTGAACGGGATTGATAGAATTTGGATACTGACCATCCACTGAATTGCTATAAATAGGCTGCTGGTATTGAACACCGGAGCTGTTGTAGACCGGATCTTGTCCTTGCAGATAGTATTGCTGGCTGGTATCCTGACTAACTGGAATTTGTTCGGACTGCTTATAGTCGTACGTTGTTGCTTGTGGACTGTAGTAAGCAGCAGCAGTTGCCGTGGAATTTGGTAACACTGGTTGAGTTGTGGGTTCAGTGTGATACTGATTTACATATGAAATTTGTTGTTGCTGAGCTTGATTAAAGTTGTAGGTCGGAACTTGTGTTACCTGATCAGTGGGTGTTGTAACATTTGGGCTTGTAATGGATCCATAGGGCACATGATTCGAGGTATATTGGTTTACGTACGACGACTCAGTGGTTGAATTATATGTGTTTTCACTGGAATATTCATATTTACTTGTTTGTGGATTATAAGAATAGCCAGGATAAAAGTAAGAAGCATTTGACAATGTCGCATTGTTTGCTTGTGGATCGTTAAATTGCTGTGTGTGTTGAGAATTAGATTGGGTTTGTATTGTCTGTTGTGGTTGTTGATAGTACTGCCCTGATGGATCTGAATATTGTCCAATTACCGGATTATTGTATGAACGATTTGTTGTATTTGTTGGGTATTGCGGTTGGCTTGCGGCACTGTTGTCAGTCTGGTATGTTTGATTTGATGTATAGACAGAGTTAGGATCATTTATCGCAGGCGTTTGAAGATTCATCCCACCAAATTGCTGATTCATTTGATTCCAATATTGCGTTTGAGGTACAGTAACAACTGAGACCACTTCGCTTGAACTTGTGGACAAAACAGGTGAAGGTTGCGATGAAGGGTAGGGACTGTAATCAATTGGTTGTCGATTACCATAGAAGTTAGTAGTCGAATTTTGGTAAATTGGATTCACGTAACCGGTAGTTTGAGGCTGAGTCTGCGTTGATGTTGCTGTCGATTTGATAGTCGATTGGAATGTAGAAATCGGCATTGATTGTCCATATCCCACCTGCTGCTGCTGTTGTTGTTGTTGATAGTATTGGGTGTAATCAGTCCCATTTGCATGCGCCACATTACCAGTAGTATTTGAGTAGTAATTATAGTTAGAATACGAATCGTGGTAGTGACCTGAACTACCGGAAGCTGTCGTTGAAACTGGAGCATTACTCTCTGACCCAACTGGTGTCGGTCTTACTTGCGGTATGTATGCAGAGGCATTTACATCAGCTCCAGAAGCTTTGATTGACGCCAAACTTATATTACCTGATTTCAAGTAATCTTTAAGTTTGGGACTGGCACTTGTCTTAGGATTATTTCTGGTCGACTCTTGTTTTTTCATAACATTACTAGACTTCAACTTTTGATTTCGTTCCTCATCTTGTACGTCACAAGCCGCCTTTACTCGGGAATATAATTTTTGCACATTTGCCTGGAGTTTCTTGTAGAACTCTAATCCCTTTGAACTTTTCGACAGAAGATCCTCGTACACGTCGTATGATCCTTGCATCGAAGAAAAAAATTGCTCCCGTTTTATTTTACATTCACTGATTGATTTGATAATTGGCGCACAACGAGCATAAATGTCGGTCAGAGCTTTCAGAATATTGGCTTGGGCTTTCAAATTAGCCTCCAACAGGGTAACTAGCTGATCATGTTTGTTGAGTTCTTTTTTGAATAATTCTTGCATCCGTTTTTTGCTATCCGAGCCACTTTCTAGAGCTATCAACTGCGATGTAATGTCGTCATTAGTTATGTTTGTGCGCAGATCCTGATATAATTTTGCACGTTGTTTTTTCATTTCGTTGACCTACCATAAAACATATTAATTTTACCGTTTCAAAGAAACCTCAGTAGTACTCACCTTCGCCAAAATTCCCTGAAGCTCCTTTAGCGTTGATTCATCAAATTGTTCACTGCTACTTGGAATCTGCTGTCTGATATCCTTTAAAGGCTGAGCCAAAATCTTCAAGTTATGCACATGAAGACCCATCGCTTTGCGCAACGTATCATTACTTTCACCGGCCTTATTATGAGCTTCTTGATACTTGGCAAATTCTCGGTTCAACTCGACTATGTGAGTGCCACCGTTCGAACGTTGACCAATCTTTTGCTGGTAACTGTCCTCCTGAATTTCATCCTGCTTCAAAAGATGTTTAATTTCCTTCAACATCAATTCTACGTCCGTGCAAATTTCCGCTAAATTTGACATTGATTGAACTAAATCTGGAATAGCATTGGGTTTGGAATTTAAATCAGCACAACGGTCAACGAGTCCCTGCGGCAATCTATCGTCCTCAGAACTGGTTGGATTCTGAACGTTGATCGAATCCAAATTGAGCGAGCTCATGAAGGATGCCAATTCCATATCTTTGTCTTCAATCTGCGAGCCTATTTTCCGCAGAAGGTCTGCTTTTTCCTCGCTGTACACCGAACTACTTTCGTGAGCCTTCATCGGTACTAATCTACGGAAAATATCTTCGCCTATGGCATCTGGATCTGTAACATTGAACGCAATTCCATGTACTAGATTTGCTCCCTGAACAGCCGAAATTGAACCAATCTCTGGAACTTCCTCATGATATATAAACTCGTTTTCGTTCTTAGCTGATTTCCGTTTCGCTTCGACTACGTCCATGGTGAACTGAAGAGCATCGTTGACTTGATCAATATTCGGTAGCCCTTTGGATTCTTTTTTTGCCTCTTCCAACTTATCGAAAGAAGTCTGGTAGAGCACAACTCTTTCCCCCATTTTCTGTTGTTCTTCTGATTGTTGTCCTTGGTAAAGTAGCAAAATGCACGACAAATAAGAAATCTTAAACTTGACATACTTTCGCCATTCTTTGAAATGTTTGCTACCGACAATATCCTGAATACGTCCATCCTCTCCATTTTGAGTGAGCAACGCGGCAAGGGCTGAATTGTAGTACGTAACAATTTGAGCCGTCACTTTTGCAATTATTCCCGATTTTCGGTTATCGCACAAACTCTTTTCCATGATACATTCTTGTGCCTGGGCAAAACAAAGCGCTTGCATGAAAATTAATAACTCCGTGGACAAATCTCCTTGTAACAGTAAGGCATAGTTATCTTTGATGTAGCCAAACGCCCAAGCAGCACACTGAAAATGAGTACAAGCTTTTTTCATACTTTCTGGATCGGAACGATTTTCTGCAGCTCCGAGTTGGGTATGCAAGGCTCCGAAATTATGCAAAATAACTGCCATCTCAAATTTTAAATTGCTCTTTTGTAATGTTGCACCACTGTACAGGTCCTTCCAACTGAAGCTTAACATTTGCTGACTTTCTGGTAACTGGTTTAATAAGAAGCGATTCTGAATTGAATGCAGCTGACAGTAGTAGCGTTTCATTAGAGCTGTTCCATCGATATCCTGGGTAGGTCTTGTGGCAGATCCCCGCAATTGGTCCAACTGGTAGCATTCTTTTGAATACGAATCTGGATCCTCGTGATAATATTCGGAAATGTACTACAAACATAATTTGATATATTTTTCAATTTGCTAATAAAGTCTAATTAAATTTGCAAGCAAATATTCGTCATTGTCTCATTCACTTACTTGTTTCAATGATCCGAAAGTGGTCGGTTCAGGTGAAATTTTCAGCTCGAAGCTGACCATCGGTATTCGAGGGACAGCTTCCATGTCGTATAAGGTGATTTCACAAAGTTCTAACCATCAATTTTCTGAAAAATAGTAACTATCGAAATGAATCTGCACTTACAAATTTTCACAAAGCCGATGACGTTTGGACGAAAATTTCCTAAACATCATATAAATATGACATCCTGCCCTAAGACAAGACCTGACAACTGGCTTCTTATTCTTCCTTCCGAATCATCCTTTTTGTCATTTTCGCCCTGTGGAATAAATACCAACGTATCGGCTACAGTGTAGCCATATTTACAGATTTTTTTTAATCACTATGCTAGGAAAAAAATATTACATTTCAATTTTTAGACTTTAGGTTTTTGATTTGAAATAAACATAAAACATGTTTTGGTGAATGCATTTCTTTATTATATAATAATGCTTAAAAACAATTAATTGAGCTTTGAAGACAAAACACGAAATATCTCATGTTGAACGAAAAATCGAATCCATTGTTGACGTATTACCGGATCTTTTGGAAACCGGTAAAAGTCAGGTTTGGATAGAAATGCTTAATGCGACCAAAGTGTGGAACACAACAGTTCATTCTTCTCGTAAAACTAAACACACTTTCGAGTTCACACTAATTTAACAAATCTGTGTAACTTAATTCACTAAAAAGAAAAATGGCTTGATGCCTATTTTAATTACACAGTCCTGCCACTTTAAACATTTATTACCGATGAGACTGAAAAAAAGTCAAACATTCTCCGAAAATTTTCATTTTCATTGGTGAGTTAAAATTGTACATTTTAATAAATTTGTTTTCTGATTTTCTTTATACTTGGCATCATTGCTCGCGTACCCTGCAAAAGTTTTTTCCTTTCACAATGTGCAGGTGGCAACATCAAAATCAGCCAATCAGAAACTGGTCCATTTTGGAACAAAATCAGCCCCCCCAGATGTCAGGTCTTGTCTTAGATCCTGCCCATCCTGCATATCAGCAGGGATGCCAGGTTTTTTATTTTTAACATATTAAATTCAAGTGTTCCCGAATAAAAAATATTATAGAAAAACAATGTGTTTTATTGTTAAAGAACCATTTGAAACATTACAATGACCATAGCAATTATTGTAAAAATAACAGCAGGAATATTGTTCAATATATTGTTATAAACTATTAAATCAATTGTGGAAAGACTTTTCGCAGTAGAATGTATAGGTTGTTAAGTATCGTAACAATAGAATATCTTGAATTTTTCCGTACTTGTTTTTTCGCAATACAATAAAATTCACAGTTTTCAAACAGTAGAGAATAAAAAAAATAATATAAATCCAGTTATTAGAATGTATGGTAATTGCATTGTTCAGAATTGTGAAAAGCATATTAATTTTACAATCGATTTAATGGTTGTTCCATTGTTTAACAGCTTTTATTTCAATTTTCAATTGATTATGAATCGTGATATAAAAAAACAAACAAGTTAAATTTTTCGACATATTATATTCAACCAAATTCATTATCACAAAAAACGAGACACACGACAATTGACATGTGTGAAAGCGATTTTACATTAGCAAATTACTTCGTTAAATGTTCTGTTAAAGAATTCACATCACCGGTAAAATTGCGAGCTGCTGCATATTTTGCCGCTTTATTTAAATTTGCGATTTTTTCTGCGATGCCCTTATTAATACGTGTTGGATGAGCCAATGTAGATATTTGTGCAAAGTTATTAACTCCAACTCGTGAGGCGACACGCCTTCGCCTTTCCATAAAAGAAAAGTGCCATATTCTGTCCAAACACAACGTCAGTTTTGGAAGCTATATTGATTTCTTCAATTTGTTGAACAGTTATATCAATTTCAGGATCGGTTGTGAATGTCTATAAATAAACAATGTGTGAAGAAACAGGAAATAGTACACAAATTATATTTACCAATTTAGCCTGTGGGTCTGATTGAGCTTTTTTAGTTTCAGAATTAGCAAATACAACCAGATCTTTCATCTCAGCGATGTGATGTTTCTGTTTTTCATATTTTTTGTTTAGAGCTTTGAATGTTTCAATTTTTTGTTATACTTATCCAGTAAATCATAGTATTTGATGCGATATGAGTCTTCTTGTACCCTCTGACTGACAGAATCATTGAACTTACAGGAATTTTCGTCAGATACATGGGATTTATCGATTACTTCCGCAGACTTTGAATGCGATGCGACAATGCATTGTGCATTAGATCTCACATCTTCAGCTGTTTTTTTGAGAATAATACTTGTCGGATACTGTTGATAAAGAGTCTATATCAAAATTAACTGGTAAAGGGTCGTGCTTTGAATTTTCACGTCTTTTTGATAGAGAGCATCCTTCTAAAGCATTGTTATTTACACCAGTTTTAACCGGTGTGACCAAACTCCTGAACTTTTTTGCTGAATTTGAATATCTAGTTAAACTAGATGAAAGCTGACTACTTTCTGCAAAATCATCCGAAACATCAAATTTATTCGATTCAATTGCATGCAGTTCCGCAGATGTTGTGATTGCCAATCTATTCATAACATGGCCATCGATTTCAGTGTCATCCGCAGAATTTTTATTCGCATGAGAATTATATGAATGTTTTCTGTCTTCCTTAAATGATTGACTCAAATCTCCTTTTTGGCTTAAATCTAGTGGATCAATAGAGTTCTCACTGTTAATATCTGCCAAACTTCTGGTCATAGTTACTGGCACGAAGGTAAGACCACTTGTGGAGAATAAATCTCCATTTACTTCCGGTCATTATCGTTCCAAGCTAAAATTTACATTTTGATTCGCCTTCAATCATTGGATTGGAAACAATTTATTAAAAACTTACCATTTCAGTAACGTAATTTTGATTACGGAGCTTAGCTTGCTTTCGAACGCTTTCTGGACCATCATTACATGCGCGTTGTTTTGCCTTTTTATCCACGCGTCTTACTCGAACTAAAAATATATAAACTACGAACGGGTTGTTAATATAAAAAAGAATCATGTTAACCAGTTTTGCGTTTCGAAGACATATTTTAGTTTATCTCAAAAATAATCACCGGAAAATTCCACGCGTTACAACAGAAATTTTTATATTTTTTCTTCACTTCAATTTACACGATCAAATTAAAACACATATTTATATGTAATGTCCAATAATAATTAAATTTATGATTGAATTAAAAACCGAGTGAGCGAGTGAGTAAAAGGATATGGAATTTTGCATAACTCGACTTTTGATCGCCGCCCTGTTTAATTATGGTTAAAATTAGACAGAAAACAATTTTCGATATGAAATTTTGGGAACGTAACGTAACAACAAGGCCGTGCACAACGCGATTTTACTAAATTTTGTACTCTTTCTGTTAATCGTGTAACACAGATAATCTGCTACAAACAGAGATGCCAGATTTTTAGATTTTTTTGTTAATATGCAAATTTTTTAGTCGAGTTTTTAAACATTTTTTCGTCTGCAGACTTTTGACAGATTTTTTACACACAATCGTCAAAATTTACGGACTTTTCAAATTGCTGCGATCTTTTTTTGTAGCCCAATTTTGAGAACCATGCTAGATAAACATTTCAGACTTATTTTTGCACGCCGCCCGCAAATATTGACAAAATTTACCTGGCATCTCTGACTACAAATTGTTTTTGGCAAACGCAAAAAATCTTCGAATAAACTAAACCGAGAATATGAGAAAATCCCGAAACTCACGACTGGATACGCTATTTTGCGGCAACAAAAACTTGCCATAGGCTCGGTGATATCGAATGGTAAGAATTGTACTAATTCCTAGTGTATTATTTATAAAATATAAATTTTAGTTATCAAAACCGACACAAATTGACAAAACTATACAATCCCCTGAATCTTCGATCCCTCAGTGCACAAACGGAATCAATGCACAATATGGGTTATCGAAGATAAAAAAAATCATGATGTGTACGCGAAATCCCATTTATCTCCAATTTCAGTCGTCTCTGATCAGCAGGTACTTTTATTTTGTTTTGAAGTCATATATTTATTTGTAGTTATTGAAGTTTAAAAACTCATTTTAGGATATATCATCGTAATCTTCAGAATTATTAAGCGAAGAGTTATGCAAAGATCAAACGTCAGATGATGCCACTTGTACAAACAATTATAATTCGGTTGCTTTCAGTGATGCTGAGAACAGTTTCGAGTTTGCGAAATGAATCTGGGGAAAATATTCGGAAGATGAATCTAACTGAACCTGCACCGGAATGCCCAAACCGCGAAGAAGAAGAGGTAATATTTTAACAAATATCAACCTGTATGTTTTTGATCTCTCTTCAATCACATTTCAACTTAACACTTAATCATACTTAAGTGAAATTTCGATCTCGTTTCAGCATTGCTACAAAAATGATTTACTTCATCCACACGGATATTCATGGATATTTAACAGAAAGCAACCAGATACGTTACAAATATATGGATGCATATAATAGAAACCACCCAGATACAGTCAGAGCGATGGATTTGTGCATGAAACGTGGTGTTCCTGTAAATGGTGTCAAAGGAAAAACTATTGAACACAAAACAGTCGGTGTTGAACAGTCGTTCGCACCGCACGCGTATAGCTCTTGGCTCCTGGAATTTTTTTTCTGGCTACCTAGAGTTTCATTGATTCAAGGCTTCAGTCTTTTTCAAGGCTACCTGAATCACTAACTAAGTGACTAAGTGATACAAAGAGTGATATTAGAGTGACTAAGTGATACAAAGAGTGATATTAGAGTGACTAAGAAATTAATCAGCCTTTTCTAAGGCTAGCTAGGAGTCTAATCGAAGACTAATTTAGCCTAGTTAATTTAATTTAAAATTTCAAAAATGCCTGCGTCCAACCGGAAAGGCAACAAGCCTAAGGCTAAAAATAATTCAATACGGAATAAATCACAATCCGTTATTCAACATTTTTCTAATAACATTCACGATCTTATAGAATCTGAATGTAAAAATAAAAGACAACGGACGGATTTCCCTTCCGTTGATCCTATGCCGTCTAACAATATTTACGAGATTCTTCCTGAATCCGATTGTAGCGACATAGAAGAAAATTCTTCAAAAATTCCCAAAATGGACGCTTGTCGTTCTGGGAAGAAACATCAATCTATGCCACCAGTGACGGTGATGATTTCCGACTTCAAAGCATTCCGTACTGAGCTTTCTACTTTTCTCCCGGAAGTAAAAGTCTCATTTCAAATCGGACGAAGAGGAGAATGTCGAGTCTTGGTGGATGGATTGGAAGATTACGAAAGTCTTATTCGATATTTGTCCGAAAAACTTCATAAATTTTATTCATATGATATAAAATCAGACAGACCCTTCAAGGCTGTCTTGAAAGGATTATCAAATGATCAAAGTATTGATGAAATTAAAAATGAACTAAAAGAATTGCTTGGTTTTGCCCCTTCCCAAGTAATACTTATGAAAAAAAGAGCGAATGGTACTTCTAAACCACGCTCTGGAATTTCCCATGAACTTTACCTAATACACTTCAATCGAAGTGATGTAAACAATTTGAAAACTTTAGAAAAAGTACGTTTCATTTCCCACATTAAAATTCATTGGGAACATTATAAACGGCATAATCGTATTGCAAACTTAACGCAATGTCGTCGTTGCCAAGGCTTCGGTCATGGAACCAAAAATTGTCATATGGATATACGGTGTTTGAATTGTGGTAAATCGCATTCGAAAGACGCTTGTCCAATGAATGAAACCACTGATAAATTTTCATGTTCAAATTGCAATGGAAATCATAAATCCAATTATTTGAAATGTCCTGTCAGGGAAAAAATTTTAAACGCTCGTTCGCTTAGACAACAAGTCAAATCAACGACCTTAAATTTACAGAACATACCTGAAAATTCTTCTAAGGCACCTGCCAATTCGTCTTCTAACGAAAACAATTTATTGACAGGTAGATCGACCTCGTCATCATCTTCTTCTAATGTCAGTTATGCTGGTATATTAGGTAGAAATCTATCTCCTATTTCTTCTAATGTAAATAATCAAAACACAGGACCGCCTTGCAGTTCTTCTTCTAACGAAAACAATTTATTAATAGGTAGACCGGCCAAATCATCTTCTTCTAATGGCAGTCTACCTACAAATATTCCTTCAATGCCATTCGCTTCTTTAAATGAAGTCGATTTAGGCGATATAACTGAAAATAAAATGATCTACCTACAAGATCAACTTTTTCAAATGATCATCCAAATGAATTCGACTTCATCACTTTTTGAAGCATTTCAAATCGGATGGAAATTTGCAAATAATATTATAATGAATTTAAAATTTAACAGTGATGTTAAATAATTATTTGAATATTTTAAATTGGAATGCTCGATCTTTGAAATCGAGTGAAGATGAATTTTATAATTTTCTCAAAGTTCACAAAATTCATATTGCCATTGTGACAGAAACTTTTCTTAAACCAAATGTAAAATTGAAAAGTAATCCACATTATGTGGTTCATCGATTTGACAGGTTTACTGGAATTGGTGGTGGAGTTGCCATTTTTGTCCAACGGCAAATTAAACATCGAATTTTACCTTCTTTCAATACTAAAGTTATTGAAAGCTTGGGAATCGAAGTTGAAACCATTCATGGAATTTATTTCATCGCTGGAGCATATTTGCCATTCCAATGCACCGGCGAACAATTAAATTTCTTTAAAGGCGATTTGCAAAAACTTACAAGATATCGATCGAAATTTTTCGTAATAGGGGACTTAAATGCTAAGCATGTCCAGTGGAATTGTAGGCAAAATAACAGTAATGGTAAAATACTTCATAATCAACTCTCAGCTGGTTACTTTACAGTTCTTCATCCCAGTAATCCTACTTGTTTCTCTTCCGTGAAAAACCCGTCTACAATTGATCTGGTTCTAACAGATCAAAGTCACATTTGTAGTGAACCGATTACTCATGCTGATTTTGACTCAGATCATCTTCCTGTAACATTCAGACTTTCCAACGAAGCTATAATTAATCCAATTAGTTCTATTTTCAACTATCATAGAGCAAATTGGTTGGATTACAGATCTCACATTGAAAATCATGTGGATCATGAAACTATTTTAGAAAATTCTGCGGATATCGACACAGCAATTGATAATTTGAATCATTATATTATCGAAGCTAGAAATCTTTCAGTTCCCAAAGCTCAAACTAAATTAAATTCTCCTATCATCGATGACAATCTTCAAGTGCTCATTCGGTTGAAGAATGTTCGTCGACGACAATATCAACGTTCTCGTGATCCTGCTATGAAAAACATAGTTAAGGATTTACAAAAAGAAATTAAACATAGATTTACTCTTTTGCGAAATGAAAATTTCGCTAAAGAAGTTGAACAAATTAAACCATATTCTAAACCTTTCTGGAAACTTTCTAAGGTTCTTAAGAAACCTCAGAAACCTATTCCTGCTCTCAAGGAAGGAAATCAAATACTTCTTACAAATGGCGAAAAAGCTCAAAAACTTGCTCAGCAGTTCGAGAGTGTCCACAATTTTAATTTGAACGTTGTGAGTCCTATTGAAAATGAAGTCTCACTGAAATATGATCATATTTCAACCCAAGTGTTATCACACGATGACATTATTGAGACGAATTTTGATGAAATTAAATCAATTATTAGAAAACTTAAAAACATGAAGGCTCCTGGTAATGATGGAATTTTTAATATTCTTATTAAAAATCTTCCCGATGTTGCCTTGAGACTCCTGGTTAAAATTTTCAACAAGTGTTTTTCATTAGCTTACTTCCCAAAAAGATGGAAAAACGCTAAAGTAATTCCTATCCTAAAACCTGATAAAAACCCAGCAGAAACATCAAGTTATCGCCCAATTAGCTTACTTTCTTCTATCAGTAAACTTTTTGAAAAAATTATCTTGTTAAGAATGATGACTCATATAAATGAGAATTCAATTTTTTTACCAGAGCAGTTTGGATTTCGTCATGAACATTCAACTACTCATCAACTTGTCAGAGTAACGAACATGATAAAATCAAATAATTCTTCTGGGTTATCCACTGGAGTTGCTCTTCTAGACATAGAAAAAGCATTCGACAGTGTTTGGCACAAAGGTTTAATAGCAAAAATGTCTGATTTCCAGTTTCCTATTTATTTGATCAAAATGATTCAAAATTATTTAACTGATCGTACTCTTCAGGTTAGCTATCAGAATTGTAAATCTGAATTGCTACCCGTACGAGCCGGTGTTCCGCAGGGTTCGAGTGTAGCTCCAATCTTGTATAATATTTTCACTTCTGATCTTCCAAATCTACCCGTTGGTTGTCAGAAATCGCTATTCTGTGACGACACAAGTCTGTTAGCCACAGGTAGAAATCTAAGAGTGATCTGCAGTCGCCTACAAAGAAGTTTAAATATTTTCAGTGATTATCTGTCAAAATGGAAAATTAAACCAAATGCAGCAAAAACGCAATTAATTATCTTTCCTCACAAGCCAAGAGCTTCTTTTCTTAAACCAAACAATAATCACATTCTCAAATTGAATGGCTTGGAATTGACATGGTCTGATCAAGCTAAATACTTAGGTTTAACGTATGACAAAAAACTCACTTTCAAGGATCACATTGAAGGAATCCAGGCAAAGTGTAATAAATATATTAAATGTTTATATCCTCTTATAAACAGAAATTCTAAGCTCTGTCTAAAAAACAAATTGTTAATTTATAAACAAATTTTCAGACCAGCCATGCTTTATGCGGTACCAATTTGGTCAAGCTGTTGTTCCACCAGGAAGAAAACGCTTCAAAGGATTCAGAATAAAATTCTGAAAATGATTCTGAAGCGTCCTCCCTGGTTTAGTACAAATGAGTTACACAGACTCACAAATATAGAACCATTAGATGTAATGTCACATAATATTATAAGCAAATTCCGACAAAAATCGATGCAATCTTCAATTGAATCGATTCGCTCTCTGTATTAGTTAGTAAGTTAGTATATAAGTTCCTTTTCCCCATTACACAATACAAGTAGGTTTAGAATTTTCCCTACACAAAAATCTCAGAATTGCGGAAGCAAATAATGTCTTCATGGTAATAACCAAATCATATATATATAACAGGGCTGAAAAGTCACCACTTGTGGCTGAACACCCAATTTAAATCTTAATAATTTAATTTTAACTCATATTCCAATAAATAGTTATTTAAAAAAAAAAAAAAAAAATTGAACACAAATGTTACTGAACAGGATATTCTAGAGTGAGAAATTGTTGAATGTTTTTGTTGAGGATTGTGAAATTTTATACAGAATTGATGAAATGAAGTACAATGTTCATTTACTTTTGCATATTCCGTCTTGCGTAAGAAATTTTGGTCCGCTGTGGGCATTTTCACTTTTTTGCTTCGAGGATATGAATGGAGTTTTGAAAAAATTCATTAAAGGTCCTAAACAACCCATTATTCAAATTGCTAGACGATGTCTTCTAGCACAAAAGAGAAAGAAATATATGAAAAACAATATTTTGTACTGTTCCCGAAAAACTATATTTCTTTCTAATTGAAATACAATAAAATGTATTGAAACCAATAGAATTGACTGTTTACCAATCGTTTCTCCTGTAAAATGAATGGTTAATTTTTATACGGGTTGTTTACATCTCGGTTAATTTTTCTAAAGGGCGTATAGGCATGTCACAGTTTCTCTTTAATCACTCCTCTGTTTGAAAGTCGAAAATATCGGGTATCATTTCATGCAAAAAAGTTGAGTGATAAACGTGGAAACCGCTTGGTAATTTATAGAAGAGAAAGTAAACAAAGAGAAACTGTCACTTGCTTATACGCCCATTTGAAAAATTAACAGAGACATGTGAATCGATCGTACAGATTTTTACTAGTGTATAGTGATGTTAGATAATTCTCGGTTAATTTACGTCTGCTTAGCGGTTCAAATTGAACTGCTTTATGCAAAATTCGGCAGTTCAATTTGAACCGCTAAGCAGACGTAAAGTTTCTGCTATTTGCAGAAGACTTTATTCTTTGCATCGAAATGAAGTGTAAATACTGATGTGCCGAACGAATGCCGTAGCCATGGTATTTTTGACTTTTCACTTCTAGCTATTTCGAAATTCAAAATAATGCTTAATTCGACATTAGAGGAGGTTAGAATAATATGCGCAAATGTTTAAAAGTTTTGTGAATTTAATGCCAGTACAAGAAAAATAAGAAAGTTGGGTAACGATCTGTTTTATTTTCGAATCAAATTTTATAATATTGCCCATATTGACGTGTTGCTGCTTATGTTGACGCATCGGAGTGACATCGATCATTATGGTAGTCATGATGAAGTGTGTATCGGCACCGACCGTCGTACCGCCATCGCACCGCTGCTGATTCCATTACTAATGTTTTCTCAGTTCATATAGCAAACTTCTAACGGAAATGTCGATATTTGACTCAGGGTCCTGATCAGGAAGGAATTCTCACGCTGCAGTGGCAGATGCATCGCGTCGTAGTCGTTTCCGGAGCAAGAATGATCAGCGAGGATGAAATCAACAGCCGAGTCAAGAAGTAATCCTCGACACCTATCAGACTACTCAATCCTCGACACCTATCAGAATCAATCAATCACTGAGATATCTTGCTACTTCTTCCTTCTGACTCCAGTGATTTGGATTCGGGAAGTGGAAGAGGGTCGCCGTTTCCTGTGTTGTGTTGTTCCCCGGCGACTGATAATGGACTCATTTTTCCTATACGAGAAGTTCATTTACATAATGATTCGATTTCACTGAAAACAAAACCGTTATCGAGACTATAAAGCTTTTATTAATTGCCTTCAAGACCAATGTAAATGAAAAATTACGCACAATCACAAAATACAAAAACTTCGCATCCATCACTCCAATTACGTTATCCACGTACGATTTTTTCCGCTATAGTGAAACTTTATGTCCTAATGAAAGATTAGATGCGTTTATTGACCATTCGTATAGTCAGCTTACATAAAATACATAGTCGGTTGAACAACACTATACGATTATGTACTTGTCACTTGGATTGTGTTCATATGAGCAATATGAATAGTGTTCTCAATCTTCTCAATCTTCTAGACAACTGTATATGTATTCATGGTAACATTGATATATTGTAAAGAGGAACTTACTGATATGGTAGCAATAACTACATTAGCGATTTCATTTTCCTTGTGATTGTGATTTTATCTATTTGATCTTAGTTTTGAAATGAATTGTCAGAATGACCATACTAGATAAATCATGAATACAAATAGTATTTTCAAGTTAGAGTTTTTGTTATATAGTACTTTATACAATACAGATGGTGAATTATCTCATATCATGGTCATTGTTACTATTTAACCGTATAGGTGAAAGAAGCATGGCAAACAGGTGACGGTTACTATAACATTTTTCTTAGTGTATGATTGTGAATTTAAAGTTGTTGTTTTTTAAGTTTAAAATTTAATTTAACTCGCCTGGCATCTCTGCTTACAACTGTCAAAATTGAAGTCTTCGATAGTCCCACGACTAAAGGGCCTAACTGCAAATGAAAGCCTCTCTTTGTTTACTTTCTCTTTTGATTATTACGGAGCCATTTTTGAAAATTCTCTAAAGTTTCCAATATAAATCGAAAGATTGTAGTTTTACCTTGAAAGTTTTACGAAGAGTAAAGCGTCAAATATAAAATTAGTTCGGTAAATCGTGGAAGAAAAAGTAAACAAAGAGATACTGTCATTTGCAGTTAGGCCCTTTTGCCGTGGGACGGTCGTCTTGTCTTAATTCCAAACAGCGCCCACTGGTGGGCAGAGATGCCATTTATACAGATTTATCTGTATAATACAGATTTTTACATCCTCATACAGATCTAATACAGAATACAGATTTAATACAGATTCCCAAAGTTGAATACAGATATATACAGTTTTCGCAAGAAATAATAAAGGAAAATTAAACTGTTTCTGTCTGAGCTATCTTTTAGTATTTGATTGCAGTGGCGAGATGGAAGTTTAATAATCAACGGACAAATCACAAATTAAAGAAAAAATTTGTGTGCAGATATTTGATGATCAACACAAAAAAAAACATTTATATTACAATTTGAAGCTTTATTGTTAGGCTAAGGCCATATACGAGAAAGTAGAGCCAAACTTGGTACTGACCAAGGCGCTTTACTTCCCTCTTTTGGTCTGCTAATGTCATCCACCAGCTCGATTCAGCTTTTTGCGTTTATTCTATCTGCGGCCTGAGAGTCAACCTTTAAATCAAGAAAAGTATATGGAATTGAATTTTAATTGTGGTTGAAAAATCATTCATATTGAATTTCGTCTTTACATTTTTTTGTGAACTAGGAAGATAAAACATAAATGCTCCTTGAAACTCCCATTCTGTAACCATAATCTGTTAAGATAGCGTACAACATCATTGCGTTGAAGAAATTTCATTTTATTAGTGAACACGCAGTTATATACAAAATTTTTATACAGGTTAATACAGATTTTCTCTGAAAATATCTGGCATCTCTGCTGGTGGGTCTAACGCGGTCATCTTGTGAAAATTGTAGTTTGCTTTTCGTTAAATTAAATTTGCGAAAATTACTCTTTTCGTGATCGGAATCCTGTTTTTAGTTATAGTTTGGGTAGAACCGTGAATGTTTATCAATGTCGTTTGAAAGAACCAATCCATTTCTCTGCGATATAATGCTGATAGATTCACTGTTCTAATTGTATTCGGAATCAAGTTTTTTTTCACTCCGAATCATATTCCGTTTTTCGCTTTCGTAAGTCTGGAGATCAAGTTTTTTTCCAGCAAAACTGGATCTGAACATTATTTCAAACCGGAAGTGAGAGGTTAATTGTTATCGAGGAAGTGCGGTAGGCCGAACATAAAAGGCTCGTTTGTACGGCCCAGGTTTATAGGAAAAGTAGCAAAGGTCAGTCTTTTGTAGTGGTGGTGGTAGTGGGTGGTGAAATGCACTCCACCCCGTTAGTTTTATTTTTGTTATGTTGCGTTGTATTGACGTTGAAAATTACTTTTTACATTTCTTCTTCGATGCTACAGCAAAGTAGTGTCCTCGATTCGGTCGTCAATAATTGGTACTCTCCTTTGCACAATCGAGTTATCTGTTTGTTAAGCTGGGATACGCCCAGATAATTGTGCATACGCACGAGTGTTTCTCATTTTTGCTAAAATTCGCTTATTTTTATTTTTTGCACTCCTGCAGATAGATACCGTGTGGGGTTGGGCCTCTGCCCCGCTGCGCCTAGCGGCAAACAGAATGGGCGACGTATTAATTTCTGACCGTCCCCCATCTCCAGCGAGGTAAGTCACGAAACAATCACTTTTCACATTGGCTTATCCCGGTTATACATTATCTCGTCAGTAGACTGTCCCACACATCGGAGAAGCATCCGCGGGTAACACTAACCGAGTTGAATGTTCTTCGGCGACATAGAGAGCTATGCGATGTAGTCATCAATGTCAGCGGACGGAAAATTTTTGCTCATCGGGTAATCTTGTCAGCATGCAGCCCGTATTTTCGAGCCATGTTTACGGGAGAACTGGAAGAGTCTCGCCAGACGGAAGTTACTATTCGGGATATTGATGAAAACGCAATGGAATTGTTGATCGATTTTTGTTATACCTCGCATATTGTGGTAGAGGAATCAAATGTCCAGACTCTGCTTCCGGCGGCATGTTTATTGCAATTGGCGGAAATTCAGGATATATGTTGTGAATTTCTGAAGCGTCAATTAGATCCCACCAATTGTTTAGGAATACGTGCATTTGCTGATACACATTCCTGTAGGGAATTACTACGAATCGCAGATAAATTCACGCAGCACAATTTCCAGGAAGTGATGGAAAGTGAGGAGTTTTTGTTACTTCCAGTTGGGCAATTAGTGGACATTATATGCAGTGATGAACTAAATGTTCGCTCGGAGGAACAAGTGTTCAATGCGGTAATGGCTTGGTTGAAATACAACGTAGCTGAACGTCGACAACATCTGGCGCAGGTTCTTCAGCATGTAAGGATGCCTCTGTTGAGTCCCAAGTTTTTAGTTGGAACGGTAGGATCAGACCTACTGGTTCGATCCGACGAAGCCTGTCGTGATCTGGTAGATGAAGCGAAAAATTATTTGTTACTTCCACAAGAGAGGCCTTTGATGCAGGGACCGAGGACGCGCCCTAGGAAGCCTACACGACGAGGTGAAGTATTGTTTGCTGTTGGAGGTTGGTGTTCAGGTGATGCGATTGCATCTGTCGAACGTTTCGATCCGGAAACAGCAGATTGGAAAATGGTAGCTCCCATGAGTAAACGACGTTGTGGTGTCGGAGTAGCGGTCCTAAATGATCTGCTTTACGCTGTTGGCGGTCATGATGGCCAGAGTTATTTGAACAGCATTGAAAGGTATGATCCTCAGACTAACCAGTGGAGCTGTGATGTTGCTCCAACGACTAGTTGCCGAACCAGTGTTGGTGTGGCTGTACTAGATGGGTTTCTGTATGCCGTTGGCGGTCAGGATGGAGTTCAGTGTCTGAATCATGTCGAACGGTACGATCCTAAGGAGAACAAATGGTCGAAGGTAGCTCCTATGACAACACGCCGATTAGGCGTGGCCGTTGCCGTACTTGGAGGCTACCTCTACGCCATTGGTGGCTCTGATGGCCAGTGCCCGTTGAATACGGTAGAAAGGTACGATCCCCGACAGAACAAGTGGTGTGCTGTTAGTCCTATGTCAACCAGACGGAAACATCTCGGCTGTGCGGTCTTCAACAATTTCATTTACGCTGTCGGTGGTCGAGACGATTGTATGGAACTGTCATCCGCCGAGCGTTACAATCCGCATACGAATTCATGGAGCCCAATTGTTGCCATGACTTCCAGACGTAGTGGGGTAAGTGGTAAAAGGAATTCAGATGCAGTTAATAGTTTTCATAGTCTATATTTGCGTATTTTTGCAAATTTTCAGATTCAGATTCAGGTTTCGATTTAGTAATTTATAGTTTATTTAGTGAGTCGATGCATATCAGCTCTTCATAGAAAACAGAACATTTCACGAAAAGGAAATCTTTAATCATAGACCACTAAGCTTATTGTTGAGAGTTCCTGTTTTCGTCTTTCAAATGTGCTACCTGAAATCTTTTATCGATGTGACAAGAAATGGTTAAAATGTACATAACTACCGTAAAAGTAGAATCGTCCTTTCATTAGCTTTTGTTATGTCGAGCAATATTCTATTCTACGGTGCTGCGTTGGTCGTTAGAATTGAACGAGAAAGTAATTTGAGATTTTGTCACTTCCGTTTTTCCAAAACAACGTAAAGACTCGTGTTGAAGGAAATTTTACCATTTATTGGTAGGGTTTTGTTCAAAGAAAAGGAAAAAGGCCTATTCGACCGGTTTGAAAAAAATTTTCTCTGTATTCGTCTGGTTTTCATAGACAGATTAGGAAAACATAGTGTATATGACATTTCTCAGGTGTAAATTCTGAATGACGATATATTTTTTTCTCGTAGGTCGGTCTGGCGGTAGTAAACGGACAGCTCTATGCCGTAGGCGGCTTTGATGGTACTGCTTATCTAAAAACCATCGAAGTGTATGACCCGGAGACGAACCAGTGGCGTCTGTGTGGCTGCATGAACTACCGACGGCTAGGCGGTGGTGTTGGAGTGATGCGGGCACCGCAAACCGAGAATTACATGTGGTAAATGGGCTTTGTTTTTCTTTGGTATATTTTTCTGTGCCATTTTTTTTAGGTTTGATAACCTTTTGTGTCTCACATTATTTAAAGCTTTATCATGCCTTACCATAACTGAAAGCTTTTGTCGTTTTCTCGTCTTTGCACAACAATTCTGACACATTTTCTAAGTTTAATATTTTAACCAAACGACCCTCTGACATTATTCACCATTCATTTTTTGATATAACTCGTTCTCTTTTACATTTTTAGGATACGAAAAGATTCTGTTGTTTAACATTCATGCACACTCGAACTCGACTAGATTGAAAGGGAAAAAAGTAAACGAGATCTGTCGCACATGTTCGTGGGCTTATGCTACAAAATCAAATCGTTGGTTAGCTTTTTTCGAAGTGGTAGACATTTTTATGATTATACAGTATCAGGGAACCTCAAAATACGAAACGAAAATAAACAACATATTGCTATTAACGCTAAGCGTCCTTTAAAAGAATTTCATACTCAGAACTTCTTGCTATAAAGTTCATGTTTGTTACGAAATTTCACAGTGACAAGTCAACAAATTTCATTTCAGAGGCACACACGTCATCATAAGCTATAATCATTTATGAAAACAGAAACTCACAGTTGCACATAGTAGATATTAGACAATGTTACACTAATTTCGTTCAAATATTATGTTATTCACATCACATGGAAATCGCTAGCTATGGTGTATGAATATCACATGTTTTTCAATATGGTACGCGAAAACTTGTCTTGCTTATTAAATTTAAATTTGATTTGTGTATACTCTTAAGATTATTCAATCATTTTGATCATCACGCACTGGCATGTGCTGCTGTGTTTCATCAGTGTAAGTTTGTTTATTGTTTAATTGTTCAACATCAGAAGCTCATACATTATAAATTGTTTGTACCATAACTCTTATTCATCCGATCTCATCTCGCTTCTTTCCAACATTTTGATCTGTCGAATTCTAAAGCTTAAAACCTTAAAATAAATGAAAATCCTGAGTAAAGTAGTTAAATTTTACAGAATTCCTCTTTAATAATGCAAGTAACGATTCATACTGAAGACATTAGGTGATCAATTTAGTTTTTTGTCGGGATAAGAATTATACTTTGTATTAGAAGAGTGCATGGTTGGTCATCTGAAGTATATAAATAGGTTACTTTATTTAGTAATTTGACGTAGTGGATTGCAATTGAATCCTGCTTATCAAACTTACATTGTTTTTTATGTTATTTTTATCAACTTAAGAAATATCGTGAAGATAAATTATTGCTAAAGAAGTTGTTAAATAAAAACTGTAGATAATAGAAATATTTTCATTTTTAAACTTGAAAGAACGCACAGCTGCACATAATACTTCATATGATTAACTATTTTTATCATTGAGATTCCAGACTCCCAAGTTCCAATGATACATTTGATTTTATTTTAGAGTATATTATTTATTGGAATATTAATTTATAATATAGGGGGCGGGTATAGCGTGATGTGTAAGTCGATACCTTTTACGCAGCCCACCTGGGCTTGATTCCCAACCCTGCACATAGGGTCAGAAAGTTTTTCTGGCCCGAGGCGGCAAATGACCTTATGTTCAAAAACCTCAATAATCTAAACAACAACAAAAAAAATTTTTGAATTGAAATTTTATCGATTTTTATCTGAATTGATTTGTAATACTATGTGACATTCAATCTAATATTTGTGAGTTTGCGCATCTCATTTGTACTAAACCAGAGAAGATACATGGCAATTCATGCAGAACTAGTATCAATTAGTAAAATGACGGAATTGGAAAAAAATATCTATCCCAAAAAGCAACGTAATTCCGAGTATTGAACGACGTTCCAGGTGTGTTTAATGGTATGTCCGTACACATATTAGACACAAATGCAGTGAATAATCATCGTCATATAATTTTAAAACTAGGTGGATTATTTCTTAAAACTTTGCATGGAACAACTTGCAAGACGTTTTAACTATGTGAAGCAATTAATGCAAAAGAAACTCACGATACCAATTCTGTTACGGAATGACTAAATTGGAAGAAGTTTTTAAACACTTAAACTATATTTTTATTCAAATCATAATAACGCCCTTTTGAAATGTAATAAATTGAACTAGAGAACCAAAATTTTTGTAACGCTTGGGAACAATGGGATCTGTCAAATTGTTATACGGTTGGTTGTACTTGAAGTTTTCATGTTCCACGTAGGGCACATTTGTATTGTCTTTAGGGAATTGAATGACATCCAACTACCTATGGGGCATTCCACACAAAATCAGTCCCCAAATTTATTTTCCATATAACTATTTTTTCGGTTAAGAACCCAAAAATTATTCGAAACGCATTTTGTTTTTCTCATCTAGAAATGCTATACAATTACTGTAAAAAGCGACTTTCGGCCCGGAGGGCCGAATGTCATATACCATTCGACTCAGCTCAACGAACTGAACAAATGTCTGTTTGTATGTGTGCACGTATGTTTGTATGTATGTGACACTCGATTTTCTCAGAGATGGCTTAACTGATTTTCACAAACTTAGATTCAAACAAAAGGTCTTATGGTCCTATTGATTTTTATTTTTATCCGATTTTCGGTTCCGGAAATACAAGGCAATATGTGCAAATCTATGAGAAAATGAGCACTCAATTTTCTCGTAAATTTCTTAATCGATTTTTACAAACTAAGATGCAAATGAAAAAATTTGAAATTCTTTAAAAAGTCCCCGAAATGTTGATAAATGAAAAAATTTAAAATTTTTAAAAGAATTACTGATAAATTCATCTAGTTGGCAGACTTTGTTAGTGAGTGGATATAGAAATCTACTTTGGGGCTACTAGTCCCCGGTTTCTGCTTCCGAACGTACCGGTAATAGTGTAGAAAAGCTCCAAAAACGGAACTCACTTCGATTTCTCAGCAAAGGTTTAACCGATTTTTACAAATCATGATTCAAATTAAAGCTTGTAGTATCTTAAAATATTCTGTGCAATTTCATCCAGATCCGACTTCCGGTTACGAAATTATAAAGTAATGAGTACAAAATGATGCAAAATCGGTACGCATCGGTACGGGCTGGTACGGAAGAAGAAGTAAACACCACCGCCTAGCACACAGCGTGCTTTGTTCAATTTTGTATAGCGTGCAGGGTTGCCACACTTGAATCTATATTCAAAACTAAAAACTATTGACAGAATCTTATAGTGATGTTTTTGAAAATATAAGTAATTTGAGAAAGGCATCATTACACCACTAAATGGATAAAAAAATTTGTTTTTGACATTAAAAATACCTTACTCTTCACTATTCGAGGCCGGGTGTCAATTAAAAATTTTAAAAATAGCCGCGTAATCTTTTTCTGTCATAATTTTGAATGTTAATAGCTCAGTCTTTTGATGATGGATTGATATGATTTAACAACCAATCGAATCGGAAACTTTTAGCTTGAACATGTATGGCAACGTCGTTTCAGTATTTCAATAGAATACTATTGAAAAATTGGTTAGAATCGCCCTATGTTTTCATCCGCCAATCCCAGCTGACCAAAATGATGTCATTTTCTTGTTCGGCATAGGAGGCTTTGCGTCATGCATAAAAACACTGCATCGATCTGCGTAGTATGAAGAGGAATCTATAAATATATGCTGCATAATATTTCTTTACCTATTTGATGCTCGCCTGTGAATGAAACAAGTAGCTCGTCCAGTGAGGTAAATTTAGCATTGTGTGTTGATGCAATTTCGTGCTGTCTACTTTTAACTTAAACATGTATGGCAACGTTGTTTCAGTTTTTCAATAACATACTAATGAAAACTTGGTTAGAATCGATCTATGTTTTCATTACCCATCACAGAAGAGCGAATGATATCATCTTGTTGATTTTTCGTGCACCGCCGACGGTTTCGATCGTTGGTTTTCATCGTTCTTTCTGCATCGCATGTGAACGTTCAACAAGGAAGGGAATTTTTAAATATATATGCCATGTTACATATTTAACTTCAATCGGCAGCCAGTCACTAGCGTAGCAGCTAGCTTGTCGCTCGCTGGATGCTTGGTTGTTGTGGCGCTTCGTCGTGTTCGCTTGAGTATATTGAATGTATTAGCTGTTGATTCTACGGGAACTAACAGGCCAATTCTAAACTTTCGGCGATTGATTTTTAGGATCAAATTTTTTTCTTTGTATTTCATTATAGTAAAATGTTTCAAGAATATACTGTGAAATTTTCACAATTATACGAAATTATAAAGTAATGAGTACAAAATGATGCAAAATCGGTACGCATCGGTACGGGCTGGTACGGAAGAAGAAGTAAACACCACCGCCTAGCACACAGCGTGCTTTGTTCAATTTTGTATAGCGTGCAGGGTTGCCACACTTGAATCTATATTCAAAACTAAAAACTATTGACAGAATCTTATAGTGATGTTTTTGAAAATATAAGTAATTTGAGAAAAGCATCATTACACCACTAAATGGATAAAAAAAATTGTTTTTGACATTAAAAATACCTTACTCTTCACTATTCGAGGCCGGGTGTCAATAAAAATTTTAAAAATAGCCGCGTAATCTTTTTCTGTCATAATTTTGAATGTTAATAGCTCAGTCTTTTGATGATGGATTGATATGATTTAACAACCAATCGAATCGGAAACTTTTAGCTTGAACATGTATGGCAACATCGTTTCAGTATTTCAATAGAATACTATTGAAAAATTGGTTAGAATCGCCCTATGTTTTCATCCGCCAATCCCAGCTGACCAAAATGATGTCATTTTCTTGTTCGGCATAGGAGGCTTTGCGTCATGCATAAAAACACTGCATCGATCTGCGTAGTATGAAGAGGAATCTATAAATATATGCTGCATAATATTTCTTTACCTATTTGATGCTCGCCTGTGAATGAAACAAGTAGCTCGTCCAGTGAGGTAAATTTAGCATTGTGTGTTGATGCAATTTCGTGCTGTCTACTTTTAACTTAAACATGTATGGCAACGTTGTTTCAGTTTTTCAATAACATACTAATGAAAACTTGGTTAGAATCGATCTATGTTTTCATTACCCATCACAGAAGAGCGAATGATATCATCTTGTTGATTTTTCGTGCACCGCCGACGGTTTCGATCGTTGGTTTTCATCGTTCTTTCTGCATCGCATGTGAACGTTCAACAAGGAAGGGAATTTTTAAATATATATGCCATGTTACATATTTAACTTCAATCGGCAGCCAGTCACTAGCGTAGCAGCTAGCTTGTCGCTCGCTGGATGCTTGGTTGTTGTGGCGCTTCGTCGTGTTCGCTTGAGTATATTGAATGTATTCGCTGTTGATTCTACGGGAACTAACAGGCCAATTCTAAACTTTCGGCGATTGATTTTTAGGATCAAATTTTTTTCTTTGCATTTCATTATAGTAAAATGTTTCAAGAATATACTGTGAAATTTTCAAACCTATCTGAACAAAACTCAGCAAATTATGGGCCTTTATCTTTGCTTATCTCATACTGCGAAGAAGTAAGAGCTCTGCGCACAGGCTCAAGATTTCTGCTTCGATTGACTTAAAAACTTTTTCACGAAAAAATGACAAAATGTTGTTCGAATAATGCTTTTTATCATGCAAAACATTTGAATTTATTTTGTTGAACGATAATTCTAAAAAAAAATCGCAAAAATGATGATTTTTTTCATCGCTTAGACTCTACTCCCCCCTTAATGTAGACTGATACTGACTTGGATTTGATGATTGATCAATTTTGAAAACTGGAAATGTCGGAGCAAGTATTGTAAAATGACCTATGCATCGCAACAATTATTGAGAAATTTAACATCTATCGCGGTAACCTACGCTACCCTTGCCTTTCTCAAATAGAAAGGCTATTCAATCGCTGTAAAAACCGACTTTACAACTGAGACCCGGAGGGCCGAGTGGCATATACCATTCGACGCAGTTCATTCAGATCACAATATGTCTGTCTGTGTATGTGTGTATGTATGTATGTATGTATGTGTGTATGTGACAAATAATATCACTCAATTTTCTCAGAGATGGCTGAACCGACGAAACTTAGATTCAAATGAAAGGTCTTAAGGTCCCATACAAAGTTCCTGAGTTTCATTTGGATCCGACTTCCGGTTCCGGAACTACAGGGTGATATGCACCAAAAAAAGGAAAAAAAATAGTCAGACACGTTTCTCAGAGATGACGTGGCCGATTTTCACAAACTTAGATTCAAATGAAAGGTCTTATGGCTTAATACAATTTTCTTGAATTTCATTTAGATCCGTCTTCCGGTTCCGGAATTACAAGGAAATATGTGCAAATTTATTAAAAAAACGCGCACTCAATTTTCTCGGAAATTTCTTAACCGATTTTCGCAAACTAAAAAGCGAATAACAGGTTTTAAAATTCTTTAAATAGTCTCCGAAAAGTTGATCCAGATCCAACTTCCGGTTCCGGTATTTCAGTGCGATTTGTGACAATTTACAATTTCATGAGCATTTGCCTTTCTCATATAGAAAGGTTATGCAATCACTTGAAAAACCTACCAGTCATATACCATTCGACTCAGTTCATCGAGCTGAGCAATGTCTGTGTGTGTGTATGTGTCAAATAATTTCACTAGGTTTTCTCGGAGATGGCTGAACCAATTTTGACAAACTTAGATTCAAATGAAAGGTCTTGTGGTCCCATACGGAATTCCTGAATTTCATCCGGATCCGACTTCCGGTTCCGGAGTTATAGGGTAAAGTGTGTTACATATTGTACACCGTCACTTAAACCGGCAAAACAAAAAACGTAAAAGAATTTCTAAACTGGTCTCAAAACTACACAAATCGATAGTTATTATCAGTAGGCTACTAAACAAATCGATTCCGGTTATCCTGGTTCCCGGTGTCCGGTTCCGGAAGTACCGGAAATAGTGGTCATATATACAAAAATGGATCTCACTCACTTTTCTCAGCGATGGTTTGACCGATTTCCACAAACTTAGATTCAAATGAAAGGTCTTGTGGTCCCATACGGAATTCCTGAATTTCATCCGGATCCGACTTTCGATTACGGAATTATAGGGTAAAGTGTGTTCAATATTGTACATTGTCACTTAAAATATTTTCGGATGCAACAAACATTTAAATCGTAATTTAGAGTGCGTACTAGAAGAGTTTGTGTGTCATGTTAGTTGGTGGCTGTACGAACCGACTTCGATTATACCGGTTCTCGGGTTCCGGTGCCGGAAGTGCATATAACAGTGAACCCATTTCGTTTTCTTAAGGATGACTTACTCTATCAAAGCATTGTTTTATTCTGTATGTTATGCATAAACAATCTCTTGGTTTCTTTTAAAAATCGAAGAGAAACATTTTGAATAGAATACCACAATATTATATACATGAGAAAGGTGTCATTACACCACTAGGTGGATTAAAACAGGTTTTTTCACAAGCGATGGCGAATCGAGGTGCACATTTTTTTAAAACTTTCTTCTAAATTCACCTAGTTGACAGATCTTGCTAGTTAGTGAATATATAAAACTTTTTTGGGACTACTAATGCTCGGTTTCTGCTTCTTAAAGCAACCATAATAGTGAAGAAAATCTCCAAAAACGGAACTCATTTCGATTTCTCAGCAACGGTTAAGCCGATTTTCACGAATCATGATTCAAATTGAAGCTCTCATGGTCTTTAAATACACTGTGTAATTTCATCCAGATCCGACTTCCGGTTCCGTAATAATAGGGCGATGAGTGTCAAAACATTTAAATCGTCATTCAAAAAGACGAAGTAAAACTGGTACGCGTCTGTACGTGCGGCTTTGCTCCGTTCGCAGCGTGTTCAATTTCATAAAGCGTGCAGGGTTGCCCCATTAAAATTGATATTTCTCAGGTGAACAAAATGTAAATTTTTAATTCTTTTATTCAATTTGTATCTACTTGTTAGTGTTATTACAAGATCATGATAACTATGTTTTTCTATAAAAGTATGCTTATTGCCTTTCTCATATATAAACTTTATACAATCACTTGAAAAATTGACTAGTGAATTGGCCCAGAGGGCTAAGTGCTCTATATGATTCTTCATCGAGCTGAACAATGTATGTGTCTGTGCATGTATGTGTGAGAGTATGTGTCAAATAATGTCACTCATCAAATAAAAAATCTCGTAGTCCCATAGGTTGCAATTGAATTTCACACCATCATTTAGAGCGACGATGCAAACAAGGGTAAAATTATTCTAGATTTGACTTAAAACTGATTCAATTTGTAGGGGTTATTAGTTACTTATTAAACGAGCTGACTTCGGCTGTGCTGGTTCCAAGCTCCCGGTTTCCAGAAGTACCGGAAATAGTGGTCAAAAAGTTTAAAAAGAGACTCACTCAATTTTCTCAGAAATTATTTGATCGATTTCCACAAACAGGCTCAAACAAGAGTTCCTATAATCTCATAGGCTGCTGTTTAATTTCATCCGAGTTCGACTTCCGGTTCTGGAACTATAGGGTAAAGTGTGTTTAATCATTTAGTGCGGCAATGCAAAATAAAGAAAAGTTCTTATAAACTTGACATAATTGTTTACAAATTAAAAAGGTTATGTTAGTTTATACCCAAAAAAAAGTTTCTTATTTTATTCCAAATTGAAAAAATAATTTCTTCAGAGAATCTTCTAGTGATATTTTTGGAAATATAAGTAATATGAGAAAGGCATCATTACACCACTAGGTGGATTCAAACAGTTTTGCTTTAATCATTCATATTGACACTGGTGATAATTTATAACATTCTGATAAATAAAGTCGAATTTTGACTTCGAAGGAATCAAATACTTTCAGAAAATTACATGTAATTCATTCAATTTCTACGTTTTATTATATAATTTGTTATTTTTTTCGCAATGATTTACTACTACAAAAATACACGAGAGTGAATCAATCTTAAAGTTTGTTTTGTTTTGTTTGTTCCTATAGTCAATGTTCAATGTTTTTTGGCTTTCTTTATAGAAAGGTATCAGAATTGCTGGAAAAACATAGCCTGCTATTGAATTTCATCCAGATCCGACTTCCGGTTTCGGAGAGATAAAGGATGATATGCACCAAAAAATGTAAAACTCACTTTTCAGAGGTGGCGTTACCGATTTTCACAAACTTACATTTAAATGAAAGGTCATGTGGTTCCATATTCTGCTATTGAATTTCATTTGGATTCGACTCCCGGTTCCGGAGATACATGGGAATATGTGAAAATTAGAGAAAAACGTGAACTCAATTTTCTCGGAAACGGCTCAACCGATTTTCACAAACTTATATTCAATTGAAAGTATGGTTTCCTTTCGGAGCTACTGGTTCCCCTTTTTCCTGTTCCAGAAGCACCGAAAGTAATGATGAAAATATCCAAAATAAAACTCACTTTGAGGAAGAAAACGCTTCAAAGGATTCAGAATAAAATTCTGAAAATGATTTTGAAACGTCCTCCCTGGTTTAGTACAAATGAGTTACACAGACTCACAAATATAGAACCATTAGATGTAATGTCACATAATATTATAAGCAAATTCCTACAAAAATCGATGCAATCTTCAATTGAATCGATTCGCTCTCTGTATTAGTTAGTAAGTTAGTATATAAGTTCCTTTTCCCCATTATACAATACAAGTAGGTTTAGAATTTTCCCTACACAAAAATCTCAGAATTGCGGAAGCAAATGATGTCCTCATGGTATCAACCAAATCATATATATATATATATATATATATATATATATATATATATATATATATATATATATATATATATATATATATATATATATATATATATATATATATATATATATATATATATATATATATATATATATATATATAATAGGGCTGAAAAGTCACCACTTGTGGCTGAACACCCAATTTAAATCTCAATAATTTAATTTTAACTCATATTCCAATAAATAGTTATTTAAAAAAAAACAAAACTCACTTCGATTTCTCAGCGATGCTTGAACCGATGTTCACAAATTTTGATTCGAATTAGAGCTCATATTGTCTTTAAAGCTAATGTGAAATTTCATCCGGATCCGACTTCCGGTTCCGCAGTTACAGGGCGATGAGTGTCAAAGTTTTTCAAACACCATATCGAAAGACAATATCAACACCGAAAAAAAAGAAAACACAAAACTAACTATGCGTGCTTTCGCAATTACAATAGGCTGTCAATGCCATCACATCCAACATATTGTTAAAAATTGCAGTGTTGTGTACGAGACTCGATCGATCATGATGACATAAAAATGCAATTTTTAAACTCTCTTTCAACAGATATAAATTTGAAAAATAGGCAAATAATTGCGAAACACTATCTAGGATTCTAAATCTAATTTTAGCGTTTGAGCGTTTAGTAGAATAATTTCACTAGAATAAAAACATTTTTTTTAGAATTAAATGGTGTTTTTTCTAATTTTTTTTTTCAAATAACTATTTATTGGAATATGAGTTAAAATTAAATTATTAAGATTTAAATTGGGTGTTCAGCCACAAGCGGTGACTTTTCAGCCCTATTATATATATGATTTGGTTATTACCATGAAGACATCATTTGCTTCCGCAATTCTGAGATTTTTGTGTAGGGAAAATTCTAAACCTACTTGTATTGTGTAATGGGGAAAAGGAACTTATATACTAACTTACTAACTAATACAGAGAGCGAATCGATTCAATTGAAGATTGCATCGATTTTTGTCGGAATTTTCTTATAATATTATGTGACATTACATCTAATGGTTCTATATTTGTGAGTCTGTGTAACTCATTTGTACTAAACCAGGGAGGACGCTTCAGAATCATTTTCAGAATTTTATTCTGAATCCTTTGAAGCGTTTTCTTCCTGGTGGAACAACAGCTTGACCAAATTGGTACCGCATAAAGCATGGCTGGTCTGAATATTTGTTTATAAATTAACAATTTGTTTTTTAGACAGAGCTTAGAATTTCTGTTTATAAGAGGATATAAACATTTAATATATTTATTACACTTTGCCTGGATTCCTTCAATGTGATCCTTGAAAGTGAGTTTTTTGTCATACGTTAAACCTAAGTATTTAGCTTGATCAGACCATGTCAATTCCAAGCCATTCAATTTGAGAATGTGATTATTGTTTGGTTTAAGAAAAGAAGCTCTTGGCTTGTGAGGAAAGATAATTAATTGCGTTTTTGCTGCATTTGGTTTAATTTTCCATTTTGACAGATAATCACTGAAAATATTTAAACTTCTTTGTAGGCGACTGCAGATCACTCTTAGATTTCTACCTGTGGCTAACAGACTTGTGTCGTCACAGAATAGCGATTTCTGACAACCAACGGGTAGATTTGGAAGATCAGAAGTGAAAATATTATACAAGATTGGAGCTACACTCGAACCCTGCGGAACACCGGCTCGTACGGGTAGCAATTCAGATTTACAATTCTGATAGCTAACCTGAAGAGTACGATCAGTTAAATAATTTTGAATCATTTTGATCAAATAAATAGGAAACTGGAAATCAGACATTTTTGCTATTAAACCTTTGTGCCAAACACTGTCGAATGCTTTTTCTATGTCTAGAAGAGCAACTCCAGTGGATAACCTAGAAGATTTATTTGATTTTATCATGTTCGTTACTCTGACAAGTTGATGAGTAGTTGAATGTTCATGACGAAATCCAAACTGCTCTGGTAAAAAAATTGAATTCTCATTTATATGAGTCATCATTCTCAACAAGATAATTTTTTCAAAAAGTTTACTGATAGAAGAAAGTAAGCTAATTGGGCGATAACTTGATGTTTCTGCTGGGTTTTTATCAGGTTTTAGGATAGGAATTACTTTAGCGTTTTTCCATCTTTTTGGGAAGTAAGCTAATGAAAAACACTTGTTGAAAATTTTAACCAGGAGTCTCAAGGCAACATCGGGAAGATTTTTAATAAGAATATTAAAAATTCCATCCTTACCAGGAGCCTTCATGTTTTTGAGTTTCCTAATAATTGATTTAATTTCATCAAAATTCGTCTCAATAATGTCATCGTGTGATAACACTTGGGTTGAAATATGATCATATTTCAGTGAGACTTCATTTTCAATAGGACTCACAACGTTTAAATTAAAATTGTGGACACTCTCGAACTGCTGAGCAAGTTTTTGAGCTTTTTCACCATTTGTAAGAAGTATTTGATTTCCTTCCTTGAAAGCAGGAATTGGTTTCTGAGGTTTCTTAAGAACCTTAGAAAGTTTCCAGAAAGGTTTAGAATATGGTTTAATTTGTTCAACTTCTTTAGCGAAATTTTCATTTCGCAAAAGAGTAAATCTATGTTTAATTTCTTTTTGTAAATCCTTAACTATGTTTTTCATAGCAGGATCACGAGAACGTTGATATTGTCGTCGACGAACATTCTTCAACCGAATGAGCAGTTGAAGATTGTCATCGATGATAGGAGAAATTTAGTTTGAGCTTTGGGAACTGAAAGATTTCTAGCTTCGATAATATAATGATTCAAATTATCAATTGCTGTGTCGATGTCCGCAGAATTTTCTAAAATAGTTTCATGATCCACATGATTTTCAATGTGAGATCTGTAATCCAACCAATTAGCTCTATGATAGTTGAAAATAGAACTAATTGGATTAATTATAGCTTCGTTGGAAAGTCTGAATGTTACTGGAAGATGATCTGAGTCAAAGTCAGCATGTGTAATCGGTTCACTACAAATGTGACTTTGATCTGTTAGAACCAGATCAATTGTAGACGGGTTTTTCACGGAAGAGAAACAAGTAGGATTACTGGGATGAAGAACTGTGAAGTAACCAGCTGAGAGTTGATTATGAAGTATTTTACCATCACTGTTATTTTGCCTACAATTCCACTGGACATGCTTAGCATTTAAGTCCCCTATTACGAAAAATTTCGATCGATATATTGTAAGTTTTTGCAAATCGCCTTTAAAGAAATTTAATTGTTCGCCAGTGCATTGGAATGGCAAATATGCTCCAGCGATGAAATAAATTCCTTGAATGGTTTCAACTTCGATTCCCAAGCTTTCAATAACTTTAGTATTGAAAGAAGGTAAAATTCGATGTTTAATTTGCCGTTGGACAAAAATGGCAACTCCACCACCCATTCCAGTAAACCTGTCAAATCGATGAACCACATAATGTGGATTACTTTTCAATTTTACATTTGGTTTAAGAAAAGTTTCTGTCACAATGGCAATATGAATTCTGTGAACTTTGAGAAAATTATAAAATTCATCTTCACTCGATTTCAAAGATCGAGCATTCCAATTTAAAATATTCAAATAATTATTTAACATCACTGTTAAATTTTAAATTCATTATAATATTATTTGCAAATTTCCATCCGATTTGAAATGCTTCAAAGAGTGATGAAGTCGAATTCATTTGGATGATCATTTGAAAAAGTTGATCTTGTAGGTAGATCATTTTATTTTCAGTTATATCGCCTAAATCGACTTCATTTAAAGAAGCGAATGGCATTGAAGGAATATTTGTAGGTAGACTGCCATTAGAAGAAGAAGATTTGGCCGGTCTACCTATTAATAAATTGTTTTCGTTAGAAGAAGAACTGCAAGGCGGTCCTGTGTTTTGATTATTTACATTAGAAGAAATAGGTGATAGATTTCTACCTAATATACCAGCATAACTGACATTAGAAGAAGATGATGACGAGGTCGATCTACCTGTCAATAAATTGTTTTCGTTAGAAGACGAATTGGCAGGCGTACCTGTTTTTTGTTTCAAATTCGAAGAAATAAGTGCCTTAGAAGAATTAGGCGTGGCATTTGTAACGGTTTTTTAATTTTCATGTATGTTCTGTAAATTTAAGGTCGTTGATTTGATTTGTTGTCGAAGCGAACGAGCGTTTAAAATTTTTTCCCTGACAGGACATTTCAAATAATTGGATTTATGATTTCCATTGCAAATTGAACATGAAAATTTATCAGTGGTTTCATTCATTGGACAAACGTCTTTCGAATGCGATTTACCACAATTCAAACACCGTATATCCATATGACAATTTTTGGTTCCATGACCGAAGCCTTGGCAACGACGACATTGCGTTAAGTTTGCAATACGATTATGCCGTTTATAATGTTCCCAATGAATTTTAATGTGGGAAATGAAACGTACTTTTCTAAAGTTTTCAAATTGTTTACATCACTTCGATTGAAGTGTATTAGGTAAAGTTCATGGGAAATTCCAGAGCGTGGTTTAGAAGTACCATTCGCTCTTTTTTTCATAAGTATTAATTGGAAAGGGGCAAAACCAAGCAATTCTTTTAGTTCATTTTTAATTTCATCAATACTTTGATCATTTGATAATCCTTTCAAGACAGCCTTGAAGGGTCTGTCTGATTTTATATCATATGAATAAAATTTATGAAGTTTCTCGGACAAATATCGAATAAGACGTTCGTAATCTTCCAATCCATCCACCAAGACTCGACCTTCTCCTCTTCGTCCGATTTGAAATGAGACTTTTACTTCCGGGAGAAAAGTAGAAAGCTCAGTACGGAATGCTTTGAAGTCGGAAATCATCACCGTCACTGGTGGCATAGATTGATGTTTCTTCCCAGAACGACAAGCGTCCATTTTGGGAATTTTTGAAGAATTTTCTTCTATGTCGCTACAATCGGATTCAGGAAGAATCTCGTAAATATTGTTAGACGGCATAGGATCAACGGAAGGGAAATCCGTCCGTTGTCTTTTATTTTTACATTCAGATTCTATAAAATCGTGAATGTTATTAGAAAAATGTTGAATAACGGATTGTGATTTATTCCGTATTGAATTATTTTTAGCCTTAGGCTTGTTGCCTTTCCGGTTGGACGCAGGCATTTTTGAAATTAATGAAATTTTAAATTAAATTAACTAGGCTAAATTAGTCTTCGATTAGACTCCTAGCTAGCCTTAAAAAAGGCTGATTAATTTCTTAGTCACTCTAATATCACTCTTTGTATCACTTAGTCACTTAGTTAGTGATTCAGGTAGCCTTGAAAAAGACTGAAGCCTTGAATCAATGAAACTCTAGGTAGCCAGAAAAAAATTCCAGGAGCCAAGAGCTATACGCGTGCGGTGCGAAAGACTGTTCAACACCGACTGGTGTTTTTTCTAGTAATTTTTGGAAGTAAGAACCTTCAGTTACTAATATATCAAGTGCGTTTAAGAAGTAGTTATAATAATATTTATAGCGAAAATGTTTTTTTGCAAACTTCCGCTTCCGTTATTAAATAGAGGCCCTTGTAACCGGTATCACTACACGGTGAAAACGGAGTGAAGTGATTGTTACCCTTATTATCGGTATCACTTCATGGTGAAAATCGAGTGAAGTGAATGTGGGTCCTTATTACGGAAGTCACTTCAGAGACAAAAGTAATTACTTGGATGAACTTGATGTCATTATGAACATCACGCCTCCAACATTTTGTTGAAATAATGAGTTTTGCCTTTCTCATATAGAAAGGTTATGCAATCTCTTGAAAAACCGACTAGTGAAAATTGGCCCGGAGGGTGTCTGTCTGCTGTGTGTGTGTGTGTGTGTGTGTGTGTGTGTGTGTGTGTGTGTGTGTGTGTGTGTGTGTGTGTGTGTGTGTGTGTGTGTGTGTGTGTGTGTGTGTGTGTGTGTGTGTGTGTGTGTGTGTGTGTGTGTGTGTGTGTGTGTGTGTGTGTGTGTGTGTGTGTGTGTGTCTGTGTGTGTGTGTGTGTGTGTGTCGTACCCGATTGAAAATTAAAAAAAAATACCCGTACCCAACCCGTACCCGATAAAAAATTACCCGTACCCGTACCCGACCCGAATGAGTAGTAAAAATTTTACCAAAATTCAGGATGGAAAACATAAAGTGTTTTAGATAGCGAGCCGTATCAGGCTCTCGTTGGTAAGTAAAATACATCAAAATGCTTGTTTACATTTAAACATATAAATACACTGTGAAGCAGGAATAGATTTCCAATGTTCACATTTGAATCCCTTGAAAAATCACGTAAAATGGTTCCAAATGTCAAATTGAATATTATACGTGACGAAAATGAATGTTATGCGAACATCTCCTAAAATGAATAGGGTATCATCAGTTTGTTTACGTGAATTGACCAAACATAAAATAATGTACATGTATTCCCGGTGTGAAAAATTCAATTTTGAAAATGGTGAACAGTGAGTCCTGCAAGTGTAAGTAGTTTAAATATGCGAGAGAAATTTTTTTTGGTTTGAATTTTTTACTACAAAGCAAAATGGATTATGATTTTGATTTGAATTAATCTGTCAAATATGCCCGTTTTGTAAGCCTCACAAATTAACTGGCAATATAGCCCAACTTGCTGTGTCATCAATCAGTGTCATTTCAAGTGAGGTGACACCACTCAGAAGTGAAGAATAAGAAGAACTTCTATGTTCTATGCAGATTTTTTTAATAAATGTTCATGTTTTTATGGTTAGAATCCTTAGGATTTAGATAAAAATTTAGAAAATCTCCAACTAATATTTAAAATAACAGTTTTCTGGTTTCTGAATGTGATATGAGTACTACACTACATTTTATATATGAATCAAATAATTTTTACATGATTGTGCATTAAACAGCTTTAAAATGGCAGTCCAATAAAACCTACGTGAAAAATAGGGTCTGACCGCCACATCTTAGAGCTAAGGCAGTGTCTTATTAAATATGTTATAAAAAAGTTGGGTGGAAAATATTCACATAACTTTTCACGTAACTATGATTGATCGGTTTTTTAAATGAAGAAAGGAAATGTTTTTTTCTGGAAAAAGATGTCAGTTGTCAGGTCTGGTCCTAGGCGCGAATGTCAAAACCCCTTGAATCAAATTGTTTATTTTTCGGAAGAACTGTTTTGCAATAAAAAAAATTCATGTGAAGTACAAATGGTCGGGTAATCGATCAGAAAAAAATTACCCGTACCCGAGTGAGCAGTAAATTTTTTTACCCGTACCCGACCAAAAACCCGTCGGGTACGGGTACGGGTCGGGTTTCGGTCAAAATACCCGAGACCCGACCATCTCTACAGTGGAACTCGTCAGTCTACAGCGCTGCTCGAAGACCTTCACGCTTTTGGAATGAAGCGAGCCAAAGAACAGTCGCCGCCGGACACACACGGACTGCCAGTGGAAGTCACCAGTCGTCATGGGAGCGTTGAGTTGGAATTCATTGTGTTGGACTCACCTACTGTTTCCGCCCGAAACGGATTGTTTCATCTTTGAAATCCAATTGGAAATCACAATGAATTCCGGACAATTTCGGATGAGTTTACTGATTGTACACGCCAAGAGCCATCTCAGTTCTGTCTAAATGCAGTTATGTATTTGACAATATCCACGCGCCTTTTTCAGCAACATTCAAAATATACTTCCTAATACAAGCCTTCATATTAGTTGGTGTCGTTACAAGCATTAGAATGTTTTTGTTCATTCAACAAAGGTCAAAGTCCATGTAAGTCGTCAAGTGGTTGACCTTTGATTATGGTTGACTTTCAATCCATTTCTGTAGCATACAGTTTAACGCATATGCTATCGCAAGAAACTGGAATAATATATTCCCTGATCATGCGGTTAGTTCGATACACATGAATGTAGGCCGATCGAATCTCGATTCCACTTTAAAGTTCAAATGTAATCAGGAAACACATTTACCGTCTTGTTACTCGGACATAATTTTCCTCTTGTAAATTGCATTTTCCAACTAAAAACGCTGCATTACTAATTGGTTTAATTTTACGGTACGTAAGCCGAGTCGAAATCCCTGTTTCGGTTTCAACACGTTGATCGATGGGCGTCTGCTTAAAATGTACACCGTACGGATGGCGTTAAGATTTTAAACGTCATGAATTATCAGTGTCGCATTAAGGCCATGACATGTACGCACATCACAGACTGCCTGCCTGGATGCCGAGCTGCGATGTTTTCTGTATTATATCGTAGCCCCACGAACGAGTCGCAAAAATATTCCAGAAAACCGGTAAGTGATAGTAAAACAGCTGAACCTAAACTATGTTAAATTATAGTCATTTCCTTCAGAACCTAGTAGTGCCACTACAATCTTCATCACAGATAACAGACATACAAATCGCAGGGTGCAATGAGAGTAAAAAAATCATGTACATCTTGAAAAGTGATCCCTAAGTAGAAGATATTTAGATTTGATATTGGTACATCTGTTCTCTGAACGATAAATGCGCTTTACTCCGTTATTCCCACATTTTGAGACGAACGGGCAATGAAAAGCAAATCGCCATTCTACAAAACGTAAACAACAACGGGTTTGTGATAGTTTCTACTTCAGTTTGTGCGATGTGTGTATGTCGTCTACAATTTGCTCTCTGGATATCTAAATCAGCGGTATGGTGCCAACACAGTCGAAGGCAGCCCGTGCTAGTGGACTGAATTTCATTCACAGTAAGCTGGTGACGGCATCGCGTAGTAGAAATGTGTTGCTCATAGTTGGTATCTTGAGTGGTGGAAATACATATGATAAGGTTCTTCTTCTCAGTGATATTTTGAGTGGTGGAATTACTTTGATAAGGGGATCCGACCTCATCGTTTCGATGAGGTATTTCGTTCAGCAATCGGTTTCTTTGGTGATTGATCTCAGTAATGGATCTAAACTTTAAATGTCCACTGTGCGACAGCTACTTCGAGTCGCAAGATGACCTCAGTGAACACGTGAAAGCGGCCCATACTTCCTATTACTACGACACGTTTTTGATTCCGCCGATTCTAATTTATCCTAGTGAAACCCCGCTGGTCGCAACTGAAACCACCGGAACTGTGATTACAACTGAGCCAGTATATTTTTTAAAGATTGCCGAGGACAACATCTTGTTTTTAAAACTGGTTTGCTTCACATTGTAGGTGCCATCCCCTGATGTGATTATAGAGCCCGTGGTTCCTGCGGATGACGGATGTTGCGAGTGTGACTGCTGTGACTGTGCTGGAGGTGGTGACGCTGCAGGAAACTCCAGCGGGGATTGTGGAGACTGCGATTGCGATTGTGATTGTGTGATTATGTGAATAGTGAGGATGAGCCAAACAGTAGTACCGATAAATGCTCCATTGTTATCCTTAAGCTATATATTTACTTCTTATTTGTATTGGTTTTATATAGAAGTTTCATGACAAGCCTTATAACTCACAAAGTATTTATTTTTCCATTTCATTTTATTTTGACAACATTTTTAGTAGCAAAAATTTTATAAATTGCTTTCTTTAAATTTTACCAAATGACTGTATTACAATTATTGTGAGTGTAATGGTAGCAAAATCTGAGAATATATATATATATATATATATATATATATATATATATATATATATATATATATATATATATATATATATATATATATATATATATATATATATATATATATATATATATATATATATATATATATATATATATATATATATATATATATATATATATATATATATATATATATATATATATATATATATATATATATATATATATATATATATATATATATATATATATATATATATATATATATATATATATATATATATATATATATATATATATATATATATATATATATATATATATATATATATATATATATATATATATATGTATATATATACATTAGGTCAAACATAACATCTATGAATTTAAAATTTTCTGGTTGAATTACAATAAAGCGCAAAAGATAGTGAGCAAAAATTTATAAACCTGTCTTTTCAACTGGAACTGTCTTACGTCAGCCTAGGAACAATTTTCGCCAACGAACTTGTAAAAATTTAAAAGTACAATTGGAACTTTTGAGAACTTATAAGTACATAACAACGACTAATCTACGCGTGAATGTAATGGTGTGGTTAATACTAGTGTGAATTAGTTCAAGATTCCCAGTGAATTTTGTCAAGCCGCATCGTTCCAATCATTGAAGTAATATATGAAGTGGAAAATCATACAGTGTCTAGATAACAACTAAGATTATCATAAAACTGGTTTTGAAAATCTGTAACACTTAATGGGACTAAGTTTAACTTGGTTAAAAGTTAAAAACTTATGAAATTCTAAGCGCATTCTCCTCATTGTAAGCGTTTGATACTTTAAAATGCTTTATCCACCGAGTAAAACTGAACCCGCTGTCAACTTGACCGCGGTTGAACATATACGTACACAATGTAAATGTGTGTGGAACAGAGACGTCGAATTCCTCAATGATGTTCGAACTTTTGACATAGGTGACTCGAATTCTATTCGCACTTTATTTTAGGACACTTGTCTATAAGGCTGTTATTTTTTTGGGAGCCTTCTATTATAATACTAGCTGAATTACCCAGCGTTGCTCGGAAATGTTTCGTGAAAGCAAGGCCGAAAAAAAATCTAGAAATTCTCCCGCCCATATTTTCCATAAATACATTTATTTCATAGGCAATATACAGACGTTTTTCTTCGCCGTAAAAGCAAAGTCTTGGGTATTACATTCTTTTGTGGAATTTGGCCTTTCTGTTTCAACAGACTTCGCAGTCGATTCTTAGTGTACATACAGAATCATTGCATGGCTAATACTATTCCTACTGACACTAAGTATCCTTTCAGGTCGGTGCTCGAACATACGACAACTTTTTTGTAAGACCAGCGTCCTATGCATTGAACCGCCAACATTTCTCTTCGCCATGGCGTCCACAATACATACTACTTAAACCTAATACATTTCGAATGTCGTCTTAGTATGTTGGTATTCATTAGTTAATCTAAACACTGTTTTTATCAGGCGATTTGCTATTATGAATTACGTTAAATAAAATACATTTATTTGGTGCATGACATGATCAATATCTTGAAAACCTTCGCCCCAAGCACAATGATTAGTCTCGGAAAGTCCAATTCGAATGAGATGTGCATCTATGCATTAAACATGAGTCTAGACATCACACGAATGAAGTCCCTATTTACATCCAGTCCCCTGATCCATGCCTTTGTTGATATTTTAGAAATAATTGAGTGCATCCACCGACTCAGATCATCTTTATCCCAAGAAGCTTGCCAGCTGGCAAGTTCACCCTCAATAGCACAACGTTTGGCTAAAATATCGGCTCTTTCATGACCTGGAGTGGATCAATGAGCCGGAACCCAAACTATTGTGATTTGATAATTATTATTCAATATGTCGTTCAGGAACTGTTTCATTTTGCCCAAGAATAACGGTGCATTTTGCCAGCAACGTTTGAGCGAATGGCTTCAACTGCTCTCAGACTATCTATGAAGAGAAAGTAATGGTTAAGAGATAATGTGTCGATTACACTCAAACTATAATGATCTGCTGTTAGCTCTGCTATATAAACAGATGCAGGTTCTTGAAGCCTAAATGAAGCCGAAACATTGTTGAATATACCAAACCCAGTAGCCTCTTCATTTCGTGATCCGTCCGTGTAAAATATTTTCTCAGAGTCAATATGCCTGAACTCACTTGTAAATACTTTTGGGGTTTTAATCGAGCGTAGGTGTTCCGGGATTTTACGCACTTCGCGCTGCATGGATGTGTCGAAAAATAAAGTTGAGTCAGGGACATTAAGGAGTCTGTCACGGATAGGAATATATCTTGAAGGGTCGATTTATTTTGACATATAGTTAAAATATACTGTCATGAATCTTGTTTGAGATTGAAGCTCAACTAGCCTTGCGAAGTTATTCAGTACCTCACATCTTATTAGCAGTCGCGATGAAAGCTCCCAAAAACGATCTTGCAATGGAAGAACTCCCGTTAGAATTTCGAGACTCATTGTATGTGTCGAATGCATACAGCCTAAAGCAATTTGCAAACAACGATACTGAATTCGCTCAAGTTTGATAGCAGTTTGCAGCGGGAGGAAAGCAAACGCATCCATATTCCATCACTGAAAGTATGGTTATCTGATACAATTTTATTAGATCTTCCGGATGAGCACCCCACCATCTTTTTATAGTTCGAAAAAAATTTACGCTTTGTTGGCATTTTTTTATCAGATACCTAATGTGTCCTCCTCATGTACATTTGGATTCAAACCATACCACGGGGCATTTGAAAGTCAAAACCTGTTGGATCATTCTACTCTTTCCTGCCCATTGATACTCTGATTGTACTGGAACAATACTTAGACGACAACTCGATTGAATAACAAGCGGGTCATTTCGCCGGAAGTCGATTTGCCGAAAAGGTCATTTCGTGGAAAGGGTTATTTCGTCGAAAGGGTAATTTCGCCGAAAGGGTTATTTCGTTTCACATAATGAATTGGAAAACTGCTAGTTCTGGTTATTCATCAAAATTATCAATTTGTTGTTATGTCTCCTGGATAACTGAATGTGGCGCTGCCACATAACCGAAGCAAAGGTGGCGACCCCAGCTGAGTTGGCCGCCGATCCGCCGTCGGAAGCGGCGGCCTCTTGCATACAAACCTGTAACCGCCTCGTGTACCCGGTCTATTCCAAGCTTGGTTTCTTTACTTCAGTTAGGTCCGAACGAGTGGTAGCGAGATCGGATAGCACACGAGCAAAACGATGTGGCGGAGCCTTGTCTTTTCGTCACCCTGAACGCTATTGAATAGTTTTGAGATCGGATGTTCACTTTTTGAGTTATACGAAGTTTTATGTCAAAATTTTCAGTTTTTTTACAATATCTGTCACAATTGATCTTGAAAACAGATATTATTTTAGACTTAGATTCCGCACGGTAATAGCTGTTCAACAAGCCATAGATTGTCAAAATCCGATAAAAGATATCGATATTTTTGTGTAAGCGACTTTTGGTGATAAAGCAATGTTTCGAAGCACAGTGGAATACGATTTCCAATACTGTTCCATGAAATTGTTTCTTAGCAGCTAAAAAACTATGCACAGCACCCTTTTTCATAACGGTTTCGATTTTAACACGGTTCGTTTTCGGCAACATAATCGTTCGAACATGACATATGTTTAAGAAAGAAGGTAGGGTTTTAAATATCAAAACAGTTTCATATTTATATTGATTTATACTGCTGGCAACAATAATTGTTGGAAGAATACAACTTCTTACAGCCTTATACCATTCGAAGAAGTTCGACGAGATAAGCAAATTTGTGTGTGAAAAATAATTTCATGAATTTTTCTCGGAGATGGCCTAACTGATTTCTACAAACTTATACTCATATTGACAGTCCTATGCTCCCATATAATATTTCTGAATTTCATTTGGATCCGACTTCTGGTTCCGGAACTACAGGATGATATATGAAATAAAATTAAAACAATGTCACTTTGCTACTAGATGGCTGAACCGATTTCGTTCATCTAACATTCCAATAAAAGATCTTAAGGTGCCATAAAAACTGCTTGCTGTTTTATCTGACTACCGGTTAATTAGATATTCACTGTGTAAAAATTTCACATAAATTTATCGGGTCTCTCGGGTTCACAGATTTTGAGAGTCGACGACCAAATACACTTATTTCAGTTTTACTAGTATTCGTTTTTCGATCCCGGAAGGTATCCTTATATTTTATGTTGAACGCACTACGATTTCTCTAAGAAGGCTACACTGATTTTCAAAAAATATTCGAATCTAATGAAATGGTTAACAATCCATTAGGCGAATTTAACTGACTTCGGCTACACCGATTTTCGAATTCATTTTCCGAAAGTATCGAGAATAGAGAAGCTAAGAGAAGGCCAAAACGAATTTAATAAACAAAAATTCAAATTCAAATAAACTTATGGTCCCATACAAAATTGGTGAATTTTATCTGATTTTGACTTCCACTTTTGATATTACAGAGTGATCAGCTTTTAAATCGTCATAGAAGATATTAAAAAATCTTCAAAGTTGGGCTCAAAACTATTTCAGTTTACTCGTCATACAAATTCATGGACATACGAACTATTTCTGAGTATACTGGTCTCCATTTCTGGAAATATGTACCATAAATAGTGACAAAAACTTTAACGATGAACTCACTCATTGATTGTCTCACGTTTAGATTAAAAGGAACAATTTTATCAATCATACAATTTATATCTTCGATTAGTCTTGCAGTTTCAAAATTTTAATTACAAATAATTTTGAACGACGGTTATTGAAATAGTTTCATGAAAACTAAACACAACGAAGAATAATCACGCGAATCACACATGCTGATTGATAAAAAAAGGTATCATCCCACTGGTAGGTGGATTAAGCACGTTTTTCAATTGCCCTAAGTTATCGGGAAATACCACACCACCACACCACCTGGTAGATATTCACACCAACTGGTAGTTTTTTTTGAAAATTTCGTTCTGAGGATTTTGAAAAAAAAATCATGCAAGTCTTTCTTGATTATTTCAGAAGTACGATTCTATTTCAACAAAATAGGAGTGAACATTATCATTTTTCATATGTCTTTTTTTAAATCAATTCCAATCACGATATGAAGACTATTGAAGAATTCGGCGAAATGACTTTCGGCAAAATGACCTTTTCGGCGAAATGACATTCGGCGAAATAACCCTTCCGGTGAAAAGGTTTTCGGCGAAATGACCCTGATCCGTATATCATCATAACTAAATTCGTACTAAAGAATAACCATTTTGGTCGTTCATCGGGGAGTAGAACCTATAGAATAACGATTAAAGTTTGCTTCAGATAGAATTGGAACAAAGACAATTGTCTGTATTTCAGTTATTTGTTATTGAATTCAAGATCTTTATTCATACAAATGTAGCGTTTTCTTCATAATTTTAAGAAAAAATACGGATAATATTATTCGTCAGGGTTTCGAAGGAATTCTCGAATTTTTCCTGTAACACGGCTCATTAGGCGGCGCACACCTTCTTCGTCCATTGTTTTAGCTATCTTATTCCACCAGGTCGTCATCTGATTGAGTCTTTGACAACCTTTCCATTTTCTATGAGTCTCCTCTTCATGATTGCCCAGTATTTCTCAATAGGGTGGAATAGAGCAGTTGGGTGGGTTAAGGTTTTTCGGAACAAACTTAACCCCTTTCTCTGCATACCATTCTTTAACGACTTTGCTGTAATGACAGCTTGCCAAATCTGACCAAAACATTACGGGATGGTCGTGGGAACGAATTATCGGCAAAATTCGTTTTTGGAGACACTCTTTTTGGTATAGTTACGATGTCATTGTCTTATTTGTAACGAAAACTTTCGTTTTTTTTTGTCACAGCTGCAAATGCCCTGCCAAATCATAAATTTTCCTGCAAATTTGTCGACAAAAACAAATTTAAATTTGGCTGGAACATCCCCCCGAGCCGTTGCCAAGTAAAATTTTTGACCTGAGATTTTCCCGAAATCAGCCTTGACATCGTCCATCAGAAGACACCCGTCAAACTTGGTCAGCACCTGGTCATATAGTTTCCGAGCACGAATTTCGACCACACTATTCTGTTTTATGGTCTGATTTGGCTGTTTGCTAGCTCGATACGACTTGATTCTTTCCCGGAGTCGAGTTCTACTCACGGTACTATGGGTAGCACCAAAATTTCTGGTCAAATCACGGTCCGACAGATTATAATCCCTCTTAATTGTCTTCAAAATTTTACCACGCAGTTTCCGGTCGACAGTTCCACTCCGACGATTGGCTTGAGGCTTCCGAATCGTCGTCAATGTTTCCTTATACCGTTTGATAACGCGCCATACGGTATTTCTAGGCAATTCCAACTGCTTAGCCAGCCTAGATGCAGACGACAATGGATTTTCCAAATAACTGTGCACATTTTTTTCCCTTCTTTCGGCTTCCATGTTGATTATTTTTCGTCGATTTGCGGAATGTCAAAAATCATACGTGAAGCTGACAAAATTCCCGACACGTGGGCACCAAGAACTTCCAAATCCGTCCACCAGGGGTTCACAATATGAGCAAAAGTTTGTTCCAATTCTAAATGAAGCAAGCTTTAATACAAATGTTGTCTTAAACTTATTTCCATCACCTTGAGTCGACAATCTTCTCAATTTACATAAAAAATGCACATTGATTATATGATTTCTTCGTCAATTCAGATCAATGTTTAGGATACTTATTCTCCCTCCCTATTATGATTTTTTTGTGAACCTCCATTAGTTGCTAGAAATACGCTGAACCCGATCAATTTTCCCTTACACTTTCCATGTTCGAGGCATTTGCTAAACTCCCTCTCACTCAATATAACCTTATAATGTATTTTGAAGTGAAAGCAGTATCTGTATTAATCAAGAAGTATCGTTTCTCATCGAATAAATTTTACATTCAACTCCCCTTTTGTTAGTGAACTTACACGCAGTGTTGGTGATTGCCGAAAATTTCACAGAAGCTGCTATATTGCTATCTATATTGTATACAACATTTTCATACCGGTAGAAGATGCTACGAGAACTCGAGTCTCTCAATGCATGAACCGCGAGAGAATTTTTCTACATTCCTTCGCTCCACTTCATACTCTGAGTATTTCTCGGCCCTTAAAAAAAATTACAGTCTGATAATGATCGTTGCTGTGTGGAATTTCCCAAGAGAGAATCGCAAGTTGACAATTATCGTAGAAAATCGAGTCGATGATTCAACTTGATGATTCTCATACTAGGTTGCAATACTTCAAAACCCTTGTGTGGAGCATTCACATACATTTTCATAGACACAACATATAAAGGGTGATTTTTTAAGAGCTTGAGAACTTTTTTAAACAATAAAACGCATAAAATTTGCAAAATCTCATCGGTTCTTTATTTTAAACGTTAGATTGGTACATGACATTTACTTTTTGAAGATAATTTCATTTAAATGTTGACCGCGGCTGCGTCTTAGGTGGTCCATTCGGAAAGTCCAATTTTGGGCAACTTTTTCGAGCATTTCGGCCGGAATAGCCCGAATTTCTTCGGAAATGTTGTCTTCCAAAGCTGGAATAGTTACTGGCTTATTTCTGTAGACTTTAGACTTGACGTAGCCCCACAAAAAATAGTCTAAAGGCGTCAAATCGCATGATCTTGGTGGCCAACTTACCGGTCCATTTCTTGAGATGAATTGTTCTCCGAAGTTTTCCCTCAAAATGGCCATAGAATCGCGAGCTGTGTGGCATGTAGCGCCATCTTGTTGAAACCACATGTCAACCAAGTTCAGTTCTTCCATTTTTGGCAACAAAAAGTTTGTTAGCATCGAACGATAGCGATCGCCATTCACTGTAACGTTGCGTCCAACAGCATCTTTGAAAAAATACGGTCCAATGATTCCACCAGCGTACAAACCACACCAAACAGTGCATTTTTCGGGATGCATGGGCAGTTCTTGAACGGCTTCTGGTTGCTCTTCACTCCAAATGCGGCAATTTTGCTTATTTACGTAGCCATTCAACCAGAAATGAGCCTCATCGCTGAACAAAATTTGTCGATAAAAAAGCGGATTTTCCGAATGGACCACCTAAGACGCAGCCGCGGTCAACATTTAAATGAAATTATCTTCAAAAAGTAAATGTCATGTACCAATCTAACGTTTAAAATAAAGAACCGATGAGATTTTGCAAATTTTATGCGTTTTATTGTTTAAAAAAGTTCTCAAGCTCTTAAAAAATCACCCTTTACAAAGATTATATGCACATAGTTAGAATAAGCGGCAATAGTAAAATGATTCTATCGCAATTATCAACTGCCTGTATAGAATCGGATCGCGAAACGTGAATAAGCGACCGTTTGTTGCTTCAGAGAAGATCCCCACAGGGGCGTGCCAACCTTTGATTCTCAGAAATGTCATCGAGAGAAATTCGCTCTCGTTAAATGAGCCATGCCGGGTTTTTGTTGTTGCGATGATTTCCAACTCTCCTTGATGGCACTGATTCAGTCATTGAAGAGTTGCCAGCGAACATGCTTTGATACGATAAAAGCCATCCTTGCTTACACGGATCTCCTCCATGATTACCGTGAGTAGTGTAGAAAGTATGCGTGTTCTTCTAAAATATCGATTCGTTTAGTTATTTCGTCGTTAGGCTGAAACTTACACTCGCGTTCATAGATAGACACAGATATTTTTCCCTTAGCTCTTTGAATTCTCCGGAAAAATGGACCCAGATCTTTTGAAATTATTTGAAGAAAATTGTGTTACATTCAAATCAACAAAAGCAATACTATCTAGTACAAATTTGAAATTCTTACCTCTCTCTTGTTTTACAAAAAATGGGAAATGAAGATTAATGTTCATAAAAACCCCTCCTTCTAGTCTAAATCCCCCTTCCTTTGTTTGTCGGTAAATAAGATAAATATTACAATAAACACCCCTTTTGGACCACTTCTGAATTGAAAAAAAGTACCTATACCAAGTTTGGAGTTGTTATGGAATTTGCCGATATAGACTTCCACCTTCTTTATTAGCGACACTTGCTATCCTTTCTCTTGTATGAATATATTTACTTACTTACGATCATCTTTTAGTTGTTATAAATATCTGTGTCTGACTGGAATTTCTGTCACAGCATTCAAGTTTTCAAAATTGAATTTTTCCAAAAATATTTTGTACTGAATTTGCACAGCACAAAAAAAAAATTCATTTGTTTAGCAGGATTCAGCTCTACGCCACTTTTTTGTGTTAAAAATGTAGGACATGAATCTTTCAAACCTCCCTGAACGACGTCTAATCGAAACATATTATGCATGATACATGATGATGCGAGAACTCACAAAGTTCTAGGAGAAAATAAAGAATTTAGATAAAATATGAAGAGAATTGAAATGATGAGAATGTTCCGGATACGACTGAACAAGCTCTCGTGGATGGCGTGAAGCGAATGTGTCAAACTTTTATCAAATAGCTTGCAATAACTGTTCTAATGTATGTAAAATTAGATTAAAATATGTACTTTTAGAAAAAGTTGTGGGAATGTGGTTATGTGGTTTTTGTTAGTATAGTGACATTCAGGATAGATTTAACAAATGCATTTTTCAACATCCAATATATTGTTTGAAACATGCAAGATTTGGAACTACTATTTTTGGACTGATAGACAACTAATCGATTTGTTAATGGAGATTTTTTTCGTTTATAAGATTTTTTGTGTAAGTGGGTTTATCCAATAAACACGTAGGATTTCATATAAAGTTATTACGTTTTAAATACATTTGAATCGTTTGACAGCAGATAGCACTGCAGTTTCTGTTGTGTTAAAAGCTTTCATATCTGAATACATCGCATGATTCGATGAAAGCTTATATTCGAAAAATTTATCACTATGTTTCTGGTGGGTGGTAAATAACATTCGAGCTGCTGTGTCAGATCGTATATTTTCGCACAGACATTCAGCAGCATCCACGGTGGTTTGACGGAAGTCTAGCTCAAGGCGTAGCATGTTGTGATCTGTGGTTTTGGTAAGTAGCTTATTATTGTTATGTGATTAATTTGATTAAACTTGAACCTAATGATTAGGTGACATATTCCATTCTTTATTGAATTTGATCAAAACCAATAAGTTTCAATCGTCTTGTCTGGATGAATTATACTTTTGCAGCATGCACAGCTGATCGAATCTATGTAATTCAATTGTAAATTGGGTGAAGGTAGAAAAGTTTGCAAAACACAATGTTATCTCGCCTGGAACAGTTTCATTAGAACGGAATCGTAGGACGAGTGACATACGCCCGACATCTTTACAAAAGCAACCAGCTGCGAAGGAAGTAACAAACAATGGACTTCAAATGTCCTCTCTGTGATATGCCAATGCCAACGCTGGACAAACTGAAGCAGCATATCAAGAATACACACAGTGCTTACTTCTGCGATACGTATCTGTTTCCACCGGAAATGCTTTTCCCCGGAGCACCATCCAGTTCCGTCGCAGACAATTTAGAAACAGTTATAACTAATGAGCCGGTTAGTGAAATGATATTGATTACTTTGATCCTGATAAATGCTGCACGCTCTGCTTTGTAGATTTCAACACCGGAAGTAACGATTGAACAAGTGGAGGAGCCGTGCTGTGTTTGCTGCGAGTATGATGGAACTGAGGGTGAGAGTGAATGCGAGCTGTGTGATTGCAACTGCGAGGACGATGCCGGAGCCGAATGTGACAATTGTTTGGTGATGTAAGTTTTACTTAGTATTGTAAGCAATTTGCGGTTACTCCATAGCGAAATACTATTGAATACTGCTCCCACCAGCCCTAAGGCATACATTCGTTAGAACGTACAAGACGCGTTAAACTTCTCATTTTTGAAAGTGCCTATACTTTTGCAAAACGTCACATTTTATAGCACTAACCCATTCAAAAACGAGCTCAACAGTAATTAGTGCACAGATAATATCGTGTATCGAACAGCAATCGAACTCTTCCAATCAAGTAAATTATTTCCATGTTAAATACGAAGGAAAATTTCCTGTCACCCAGAGACACACCACTGGTTTTGTTCAATGATTGTTGATTTTATAGATGGGAACTCGATACGATTGATGTGGAATTAGCTTGAATGTACAGTGTCCCACCACAAAGTAATTATATGTTTAGGATTATAAAGGCCATTACCAGAAGACCTTGATGTTAGACTATTTTAACCGATAATTAGTGTGATAATTACAGACTGTAGAGCGGACTGAATTAAAAGACGTGGCTTGGAAAGCTCTATCCAAGTAGATGATAGTTGAACTAGAAGCAAATACACGAATTGTTATACTACCTGTTATGGAAAAACCACCCACTATTCCCGCTCATCCACTGGGACGGGGAATCAATTGTAATATGGTACGTCTCGAAGTTAGTTCTAGCTGAATTTCTCTGCAAATGTAGATTTCGTTTGTTTGTTAGAATGGTCGATTTTTTTAGTATGGTTAGAAGACAGAAGTTGAATTCAGGGAAATGGGCCCGTTTTAGTATAATGATGGAAAATTAGTCTCAAATATAGTTCGCTGAGTGTGAAAGATACTGCTGGACATATCTGACCGTTTAAGGCTGAAAGAAACGCTATAGTGTTTTTCGTTCATTTAATTTCGAAATTTAACAGGATGTAACAGGTTTTAGGATGTATTTTCAATGATATTTGAATACTGGAATTTAACTAAGCGAGCAATTTTCAAACGGGTCCATATCAGGAGAACATGAAAGTGTTTCTTTGAGGTAAAGCATGAGATAATGTGAATAATAAAAGAATATAAATGTATCAGTGTTGCGTAAGGTATACCAAATTAATCAGTAAGTAAAAAATCTCAATTCAGGTTTGAAAACAAATGGAAGGCTGCAAATATTTTCTCAAATTTTAGATATGAATTATAGGACTACACACAGGGATTCTGAATTTCTGGTGATAAGTTAAAGCAAACATTTCACAGTGGTCCGAAACGGGAAATTAGTGTGACAAAAATATTTTCATTATTAAATATTAGTATTCACAAAAGTTATTTGTGATCAACTGGCGCATCTTTTGATGTAAGAGGTCATTAGGGTGGTACAAAGTTGGATTGAAATCTGGAATCTAACTTTTTTAATTGAATTAAAAAATTGTTGTATTTCATAGCAAAGCTGTAGGGAATTTTATTTTGAGCAATTTTGCTTAACAAGCCACTTCCCCAGCTATTGATTTGATCGAGTTATATCAAGATTTCGGAGTAAAAGAAATCACTTTTTTTATTTAAACTTTATTGTGAAAAGTTTATCAGAAAATTGTCTTCTGAAGAGTTGTCAAGCTTACTAGGTATTGCGCATAATTTCGCCTAACTAAGTTTTTTTTTATTATAAGCTAGCATTACGAAGTTAAAATTGTTTTTTATCAAAAACTAGTCAACGTTCTAGTATCAATATTCAACAGATGCTAGATCGATAAGAATGAATCATATATTCAATTTGTTAAGCAAAAAATCTATTCTTTGCTGTAGTTTCTTTGTTTATAATTTATTTAAAAAAATGAAGAATGATACTTTTATAGGGCTCATTTGAAACCATCATTTTGAAGAAGGTGGCATGTTTCGAGGTTTAAGAGTTATTGGACTTTTTTGATTTTCTGTGTGCATTCATTGCGTTTCGTCTTCGACTCGCCAATTTCTTTAGAATGCTGTTTATTTTTTATGGGTACCCGGTTATTCTGGTACGCCTGGAAATAAATTGTCTAATGAGTTGGTTAGAGCTGGTGCAACAATCGGTTTCGTTGGACCACCGCCAGTTTTATCACTGTTACCTATCACATTTCAAATTATCATTGAAACAGGTCAGAACCCAGACTGGACATGACAAACTCAACTATCGCATAATCTCAACTGGCACTTAATGTCTTCGGTAATTTATTTATTTATTTGTTCATTCATTTATTAATTATTTACATTTATTTATTTATTTATTTATTTTTTTATTTATTTATTCGTCGAACAAATGTAGACAAGAAAATAAAAACGATGGTTACTTACATACTATTTATTATTTCTACGATTTGGGTTCAGTTTTTTTTCTTGTTGGACGGAGTTAAACCGATTTTTTGGCAGTTTTCATTATAATTGCGCATCAGTTAAGTAACAGGATTATTTTTGGCCTAATTTGTATACTATTTTCATCCAAGAATACATGACGACTTCTAAGATGGCGGCTAGAAGCATGAAATTTTAGTTGTGAAAGTAATGATTTCAATTGTAGGGCTATTGTACCAATAGTCATCCCATTAGTAGAGTCGCCATGTTATCTACATGTTTAGCATGTTGTTGATCAAGTTAAGCATTTTGGCCTTGCGGCGATCTTCGAGTGCTTGTAAGATTATGAGCACTCTATTTGATGGAAATTGGTAATGTGTGGGTTCCATACGATGCTACAGTATTCGAAAATTGGCTTGACATAAGTTGTATATAATAATTTCAGGTTGTAAGGGTCCTGGAATACACCACTAAAGTGTTTAGTCGAGCCTAAAATTCTATTTACTTTACTGAAATGTGTATTGGAATTCTATATTAGAAAACTACGCCTAGGTCTCTTATGATTTCACATTTTTCTACTGGTTGACGCGACTACGCATATGCTTTTCTTGTTCTCCATACATCCGGGGTTTTTGTTTTCCATACATAGTTTGACGACCTCCAATCAATAATGCAAGGGTTAACATCCAAAAATTCCATTCTTTTTTGTGAATACAGATGTCTTAGAAATGCATGACATTTTTGGATTGTGTTGAGACTGAAATTTTAAATAAAATATCACATAGCGTTTTGTACTTCCCTTTCTCATATTACTGACGAATTCTTCTTAACACTCCTTATGACTTTTGAATTAAAGCAAGGACGCTTGTTTGTGTGTCAACTGCCATAATGCCATTTGAAATAATTGTGAGGCTAGTCCCAAAGCCGGAACAGAAGAACTCTCATTTGGAGTTGTATTATTTTTATTTTAGCCATGGGTTCTAACAAAGGGATGTAAGGGATTACTCGGATTACAATTTTTTTCAGAATTAATTCATTGAAATATTGATGATATGACGAACCCTCCATTACTAATAACTGTTCAGATAATTCGTGATTACAATGATTGTACCTAAATTACTGTGGAATTAATCTATTCAGTGCATACAATTAAAAAAAATGCTGTTTTTGACTTCTAAACATAGATGCGATCATTCGCTTCTTCGGGTTAGATAAACTTTCTGAAACTATGCTCGAGGTTGGAAGTCAAACCTAGACAGACAATGCAAAAGGCGTCGACTTACCCATCACGCTATACCTGTCCTCAAAATGTTATTTAAATTTCTTATTCATTGTATAGTTTTGTGTTATTGATGAAATCATATGGTTATTGCGTGTCAGTTTATCCGGAAAAATGTATTCGTGTATTGAAATCCTACAATTATAAATTATTAACGATTTGTTTTTAGTCTTTGTTAAGACGTAGAGCCGTCTTGACCTAGTTTTAATATGATCAGTATAACGGGGAAAACCAATTGGAGAATTGTCATATGAACACAATCATGTAATGAAAACCGCGAAGATGTTACTGCAGAGACGGGACTCGAACCCGTAGCTAACTCCTAACCGGGGAAATTGTTTTTACCAATTAAACTACTCAGCATATGAAAATACATGAAGAGAAAGTCCAACTGACTGGATGAAACTAGGCATGCTTCGCTGTACTCAGCCACCACGGTATTCACTTACAGTTTCGTATCGACGGAAACAAATTCAACAGAAACAATGATCACGAGACTTTTTCTACCCATCTACTTTGCCGCACGATTCTGATTCGAGACTTTTGTTTTTATCTATTTCGCTATCTACGAGGTACACACGATAGTTTCATGCATCGATTTAATGGATTTCCACTAGTGTGTGGTAGTAGCAGTGACGATTGTGTGATCTCAAACACAATTTGGTAAAGCTACACAAACCTTTGATTGACCTTCAACGAGTTAGCTACGGGTTCGAGTCCCGTCTCTGTGATAACATTTTCGCGGTTTTCATTACATAGATACTGATCATAATATTAATTTTTGTTTTTCTATTTATTTTTCATTTGTTTTTTATTTTTCAATTTCATGGAATTCAGCCGTCAATTCAGTTTGAAAAATGTCCCTCACTTTGCAATTAAATTATGGGCGGGACGCATTGTTTTTAAAAACTGTAAAACCATCCGTATTTTGCTTTTCCAGTTTTTTAAAACAATGCGTCCCGTCCATAATTTAATTGCAAAGTGAAGGACATTTTTCAAACTGAATTGAACACTGAATCCGGGCAATATCCTAAGAAACGTCAAGAAAAATTGAATTAACCGTTTCTATAACAGGAAATCCGGAGCCGCCAAAGAGATTGTGAGTTTGTTTGGTCATCAATTAAGAAGATCGAATTAAACATTTTGATTGGTTTAAAGAAATTTGCCCCTTCCTCCTAGCTTCTTCACTTATAAAAAACTCTTTCTTGTTTTTGATAAATTGTATCATCAATTTCCCTGTAATTCCAGAACTAGAAGTTAGGTATAAATTAAATTTGAAACCAACATTTTGGGATCATATAACTTTTTATTTGAATCAAAGTTTGTGACGATCGGTTAATCCAAATTGAGTCTACATTTTTTGTCAAATGCACACATAGACATTATGCGATCACGCGCAATTTTTCGAATGGCTTCTTCGAACTTTGATTAGAAAAACGGATTTTGACAGTGATTGTGCAGTAATTTTGAACTTTCTAGCGATTTAACCAGACGTTAAATTGTCAAGTTGCAGATCAGTAACTAATTAATAAGTAAGTAATCAGATGATTGTATGCCAAAGTTGGAATCTCTTACAATCCAGATATAGTATTCTTGTCATTGAATCAGGTTGAATGAAGATAATGCAGTGCTCAAAATTGAAATACATTTGCAGCTTACTCCAGAATATACTTATGCGAAATGTAGTTGTTATTCCGTGTTCACTAGACCTGAATTGTAGTATTTGGTATGATCTGTTAAATAAAACAATAACTATATTCTTGTGATAGATATCTCGTATAGAATTTAACGACTGAATAATGAACACGAACAAGTTTTAGCCAAAACTAAAATACCTGGTCTGAATGGCATCAATCGGATTATTACACTGTAAGAAAGATAGTTTATTTATGTAGAGCTGTATATGAATAAAGGTGTATCCATCTGGTATGGCATGCCACTGGTCCAACGTTTTATTAATTTGGAAACAACTAATATTTTTAGGATATTCATTTAGGCAATCTTATCCAGCTGAAACTTCTTCAGAACATCTACAAACATCTTCGTTGTCTTGCAGCTCAGTTTGGAACCGAAAAATAAATTTCGTTATTTGTCGTTTGATATACGGTGATGTGTTTCGGTGAGGATAAGTAATATATTTTACGAGAGTGGTGACCTAAAGGCTCAAAGAATATTCATTCGCATCACCGTTTAATAACTTCGTTTTCAGGATGTTGTTCCTTACTTTCACTTGTCTGCAAGGAATTAGGACAAAACAACTCTGAGAAGCAATTCCTTGTCTATCCTTGGGGCAGCGATGTCAGGCGACGATAAGAAATTGTGTCCGGTAACTCAAGGGTATGTAGTGACCAAAGTTTCCTCAGCTAGTTGAGGGACATGAAAGAAACGGTTTTCTCCCGAAAACTTTTCCTCTGTTTTATATTTCAGGAGGGGCAATTGACAAACTTTCGCGATTATCTTTGTGTGTCCGCTTCAATGAAACTTTTGTTCGCTGTTGTCCAGGCCGACCAATCCTCGAGTGGAAATTTCACTGCAGTTTAGCCGGAGTGACATATTTTAGAGATTGATTTGAGATAAACCGATGACCAGCATCCGGATGACAGTGAACGTAAGATAAATTGAGGTTGATTTTAGTGAAAAGTTGTGTTCCTTGTTAAGAATGATGAATACGACTTTTTACAATGAGTTTCTGCTTAGTTTTGCGATTAGGGCGGTTTGGATTGAAGTGAATTTCTATGTTTTTAGAAGGTAAGGATGTGAGTGGTTTTAGCATTGTTTGAGTTAAAAAAAGACCGAATAATTTTACTACTATGGTTTAAGATTCTGGCGAAAGTAATGTTTGGATTTTAAAATTTAAGTGCAGAATTTTTTTCAAGAATCTTTCCATAGAAATCGTTACCCATCAAATGCATTATCGTGTTGGGTAACTTGGTTGTTCGTATAAATGTTTTTGCAATTTTCGTCATGTTTAAAATCAATACGATCACTGATGTTACTCTGAATTATTATTTATATTATTTAGCCTTTTTGGTTCTTCTCAATCGGCTAAGACACATTCTTTAAAACTATCTTCAGATCTGAGAATCAAACGTGTAGTTTTCGATTTTAATGACTATTTACTAGAGTAACATGTGTCGTGGAAAAAGGAAAACAGTAAGTCAACTAAAGTTTAGATGAACAAAATAAACATGGATTTTTTTTAGATCAAAGACATTACATAACCAGGATATTCAGCTCTCACATTTTACGAACAAACTACAATCGACATACTTTTTTGCAAGAATTGCACGCTTAGTCGAGTCAGCATCGAAACATGACAAGGACAACATCGAGCTCTTGCGCGCAAAAATAGCATCACTATTGACATGATATGTTAATGCGATGCCGTGCGATGGCGTTGTTGAACTGAAAACTGACCTCGCGTCAATTAAGATATGTTCACTTGGATGTAATTTACCATTTCCGGAAAATAATGAACATTGATGATAATTTCCAATTTAAATTTCCAAATAAATTATTCATCATTTGAATTTTATTTATTCATTCGCAATCGTCGTAGCAATATAATAATCAAATTTATCCTTCACAAGGTTCGTTATATGAATGACAGAAAGCAAAAGTCGGACAAATGTCACTTATTTTGGAACACCCGTTTAAATATTTTTGAATAAACCAGATAAAACATTGACGACATTTGGTCAATAGAACGGCGTCGACTGGGAGCTATCGCCTTCTGCGTTAGTAGCAGAATGAGAGGGTGCGAAATGACTTGTAGTTTGAAGTCCATCCTAAAGTGCAATATTTATCATAGTATATTGCAACATGTGGTTTTGTTGTTTGTTGAATTATTTGTTATATATTAAATTCAATTATATGAAATTGTATTATACACCGTTGTTAAAATAATAATAATAAAAATAATAATTTTTATTATTACTACTATTATTATGATTAAAAAAGAAATATTATATATTGTTATGATATAATATTTTGTATGGTATTATACGTCATTGCACTATATCATATTATATTGTATTGTATTGTATTATATTATATTATATTATATTATATTATAAGTATGAGTATTGTGTTATATTGTATTATTTTGGAATATATCGTATTATATTACATCATGTTATATTATCTTATATTGAGTAATGTTATATTATAATGTGCTAGATTGTATTGTATTATGCTGTTTTATATTGTGTTATATTATATTATATATTATTTTATATTATATTATATCACAGAGAACGGATTTTTAGTTGTATGCTTTACTCAGCTTTTTAAAAAAGTTTGTACTAAAGCTGTTATATTGAATTATATTATGTTATATTGGATTGTATTGTACTAAATCATATTTTTTTATATTAATTTACATTATATTATATTATATTATATTATATTATATTATATTATATTATAT